>NC_088679.1:51075624-51378654 GCF_950023065.1 Planococcus citri
AATTTACTTTGAATGTTGGTGCCTAAAAATATTATTTCTTAGGAGCAATGTGCAAGAGTTGGGAAGTTTACGAACTTTCGATGAGTATAGTTAATCGAGCATTTTATATCAACTCATAAAAAAATAATGAGTGAATTTTCCACAGTTTTATAATCAATTCTTAACTGAGTTTAACCGGTTCAACTAATTTATGACTCGAAAAAAATATTTATGTACTTTTGTTACTTTAGTCACCACACAGCAATTCGATAAAAATAAATAAAAATTAGCACTCGAATTGAAAAAAAGAAAAAGAAAAAAACACGATTTTATCAATTATAACGAAACCGAACAGTACACATAAAACTCGAAAACAATAATCATAAATCGAACAAAACAAGCTATTATAAGCAATTAATCTCAATCTTAAATCATTAAACTATCTCAATACTACAGAAAAAATGCTTAATTAGGAAAAAATAAAACGTCAAAATTCCACCATGAACTATTGAATTGTACAGAAACACGTCTCAATAAACTAAACCTCCGCCAATACCAAAGTTACCATCAAAAACAAAAAGTTTGTTTTCAAAAGTCACTTTTGGTGCAGGCTGCGGGGTGATTAAGAAAAATATGAGTTTTTGTCAAAACTTACCTGTTTATTGACAAGTTCTTTTGGCGACCTTTCGTTGCAATTTTGTAACGTTTTCTGGTTGCAAAAGTTTCAACTTTTCTAATACATCTTTGAAATACCCAGTCATTTGAACTTATTCGAAATCCGCGCTTTTCGATGCAAGACGGCGACACCTGCCGAATTCAACCGAGTTAAAAGCACGAGGCCAAAACGTCTGAGCAAGAACAATGCTGGAAATGGTTTAAGGGGAAAAAGGCGTAGGATAGCGTGGACTCGCCCTTATTGATTGTGAGGGCAGGATTACTTTAAAAGTTTTTCTCGTCGTAGAAACACCCCACTACTCGCAGGGCGGAGAGTACGAACGGGTTAACACATTAAACTTTTAACCAATCCAAAGTTCATATATATAATGAAACTTTTTCTTCGAAAGTCGAAAGGAAGAAAGGGAGTTCAAAAAAAAAAAAAGTATAACTTACATTATTAAAATGATATTTTGAATGTAGCCGAGTTACCGTTTTGGATATTTTTTTAAAATTATTTTTACCTGGGTGAAATTTATTTAAAAATCGAAATTTTCCCCTAATTAGTGTGAGGATTAGTATGGTTTAAAATTTGAATCAAATTTTCAACCAATTACGTAGCTGTGAACGAATTCGAGGACAAAAAAATTACTCGTTTGGCCACCTTAAAAATTATAAATAATAGAAACAAAAAATAGTTCAAAGTGAAATTACGCCCTTTCTGAATAATTTGTAAATGCAAAAACGCCTGTTTTCTTTCATATCTTATCGATTTAAAGTTAGGTTTAATAAAGTCAAAAGTTTTAATAATTGTTTGAAAACTTGCTAGACTGGGGAAAATAAACCAATTTGTTTTCGTCGTGGCTTCAACTCGCTTTTTTATGGAGCTAATTAGGAGTGTAATGCACTTTATAGTCTTGAATCAATATTTTTCATGAACAAATCTTGTATGATATTTTTAGCAGATTTTTATTTCGATTTTGGGTTATAAGTACCTAAGTGTAAGTATACTACTGTTTCGTAAGCGTGTATTTGTGTCAAAAATAAAATACGTATAAGAAAGCTGTGATCATAACAAAATCATTAAAATTCTGATTAATTTTTCTCTTTCGAAAAATCACGATTTGTAGAGAAAGTTTTAACATAGCTTTTGAAAACTTTGCAATAGGTACTTAAATTTAATATGTAATAGAGTCTAATCAAGAACAAAATGATGCTTAAAAATGATATGGAGTTCTAAGCTCTATTGATTTGTGTTTTAGTTGTGAAACATTTGAATGATTTTATTTTTTTTATGATAAACTTGATTCGAGTTTTGAAATATTGAAATTTTACCTTCGACCTTTCTTTGGCTAAATTATGTATGTATTTACTAATTCCTAAATTGAACCGATTTCAGGGGTTCTAAAATTTGATTGAAATAAAAAAAAAATACAATTTCTTTAATTTTCTTCAACTTACTTTAATATACTGTCGTTTTAAATTACCTACGTTCCTAGTAAGTTTAAGGGAATCAAATTATTAAAATTTTACGTAATCATAATTTTATGCTCGTACAAATTGATCAATTTCGCTAGCACAAGCAATTGTTGTTTGATCGTTTGATTCATCAGCAGATCGTTTTTTTTTTTTTTTTCTTGTTTATGTTTTTCTTTAAAAGATTGATATGTGTGAGAACAAATTAAATTTGAACATTAAGTACAACTGAACGTCTTTGAATTGAAAGAGGACTACAATAAGTAGCAAAAGTCATTGCATTCCGCAATCAAACATTTCATTTACGGATTTACGGCGTTCCTGTAGGCAACTCATTTAACACACAATCTACTACACTGTTTTCCCTTCTACTTGCGTCGCGTCATCATCGGTTTATTGGCAATTCTGCATTGTGTTTGATGAATTAAACGTTAATTGTTGAACGGCGAAATTTGGGAAGGATCAGGTACGAAATTTGATGAATATTATAAATGAAAATTACTGTTTGCCAATTGCCTATCTGTCTATAAAGTTGAAAAGATAAATGACTTTTAAAAAATTCTAATTGTAATATCGAATAAGTTTTGACCATTTAAATCCACCACAGTGGACACTTGGACAGGTTTTTAGAAAACCAGAAAAATTTTTCTGTGATGAAATTTTTTGTGTTAAACGTTAAATTTGAAAAAGGGAAATTTAGATAACTGGTTTTAAAAAATAAAGGTATCTGCATATTTGCGCATAAAAAATAATCATTGTTATAGTTCAAAAACTTTCAAATTAGGTAAGATAATTTACAAATATTTTGCATTTTTCCCCAAGTAATTTCAGAAAAGACTCGTTCCAGTCACACTAATCGTCGAATAATAATTCTCCAAGCTGAATATAAAAATTCAGATTCGCAAGAAATGAGTGGAAAGTCTTCAAAGAAAAAATAAATTTCATCAATCGTGAAGACCTATATTTTTTGCTGGTGACTTATGAGTTCGGTAACAGCAATTCATTGATTCTTTATTCAAAAAGACTACCTGCTGTCAACGGCTTTCGGACATTGCTCGAATGGAAAAATCCCGAATTTCAATTTTCCCAACTTACCAATTTCCCGAATCTACTATCCACGAACCCCATTATCCCGAGTGCACAAGGGTGGATAAAAGTTCAGTATTTTGCCAAAATTTTGGAAAAGACCTGTTCTTTTTTCGTCGAACTTTCCAGCAAATTTGTTTTCTGTCAAATTTGTAAAAAGTCCTGTTTTTTAAATTAAAATTGCGAAGAAAAATCTGCTTGTTATCCGAATTATCAAAATGACGGGTTATTCATCAAAATTTTCAAGAAGTTTTGTTTTTTTTTTCAAAATTGCAGAAAACCATTTTTTGGTAAAAATTACCAGAAAATATGTTTTTTTTTGTGCAAAAAATCCAAAAAGACAAGTTTGTTTTTTTTGTCATTTGTCTAAAGACTTTTTCTTTGCTAACCAAAATTACAAAACAAAAAAATTGCTGTTTTCCTATTTTATTTAAAATTTAGACATACTTAATATCAAGACTACCTACAGATTTAAGAAGTCCATTTATTATCTTTTTCATATGTCAGACTTGAATATCTGAAAGTCTACAGTGAACAACTCATAATGTAAGGAATTTGTTCCCCCCTGAAGTTTCTGAAAATGTCAAATAAGGTACCTACCTATTTAATATTTATAAAGAATTTAATCACCCTTTTTTCTGCGCTTATAAAAGTTCAACTCAGACAAAATACTGGCAGAATCACATGGGTAAAATATGCTTGAAAGTCGAAATTTGTGAAAATCATGCCCATAAATTCTAGATGCGTTATTTTTAAAACTGATACCTAAATATTTTGCGAAAATAAAAAATCAACAGGACCTTTTAAGTTCGAAAGTTCAATTTACTCACCTATAAATTATCGGATGAGATCTGTTCAGGTTTTAAAGTTCTGTCAAAATACATAAGATTATTTTTCACTCAGAATAGATATTTTTTTCAAACCACAGGAAGTGTACTTATACAGCTGCTTTGAAGATGATTTATAAATAATCATTAGTCATTATACTTATACCATTTATCAGTTTTCAGCCAAATTTTTGTCATATTTTTCTGACTGGGTAAGTCTGTTCTCAGCTCTAATAAAATTATTGAAAATGTATTCTTTGTTTATCAAATACAGGAAGCAGATAGGTCAAATTTTTTAGTAACTGTACTGGGTACCTTTTGCACCACTTTAATAATGGTAATTTTTCTGTGATTATTTTTACTTCATAGGACTCGAAATTAGGTATCTACTAATTAATATTTTGTAAGCTTTATCTAGATTAAAAAGTATGTATTTGAACTATTCGATTCACAAATTGAATGGAAGGTGGGGGGGGGGAGAGAGTGAAATGGTTAAATAATCACACTCGATTTTTCTTGGTTTGTTATACCATGGAAAAATCTGAAAAAGTTCGTCATTGACTTTTAAAATGTAGCTGCAAAAGGTTGGCTTGCAATAATCATTTTTGCTCCTTAATTTCGACAAGCAGATAACAGGTCCATCTGCTTAATGTTCATAAATTTTATGAGCTTGACTATCTACTCATCGGACTCCTTGTTCCTATATATTTTGTTGATGAGACAATTCAAACTGCTGCGCGACGCAATTTTGACTTTTACAAATGAATTTAGGTACATATATAACCAGTAAGCAATATTCCTACACATATTAATAATCCTTTTTTTATACCACTTTGAAAATATGAAAATTTGAATGAAAAACACATATGAAATAATCAACGAACGTATTTAGAACGAGATGAGGTATGAAGGAGGGTAACGAAAATCTCAAAACTGGGTGAACCATCATGTAGAAAAGGCGAGTTGATATCTAGAAGACAGAAATCGGTTGGGCTTCATCAACGTTTAATCCTCTTAATAAGGGTCGTAAGTGCACCGGCTCGCATTTTGGTTTTAAAACGAAAAAGGGTTTACTCTAGGAAAAGCTGTTCCAACCAAAAGCCACTTTTCAGGGCATTAAGAAGCCGCTTAAAGCAGTTTTAATAAAATCAACATTTTTCCCGGTGGACGTTACGAAATCGGGATGCCGGCTTGTTGGTCGTGTATATACGTCTCTTGCAGTCCATCCCTTTATCCTTTTATCCACGATCTTCCAAAAACGTTATAATTTTCTTTTCATTAAAGGTTTTTTCGCGGATTTGTCAACGTTAATTTACCGCTAAACGAGCCGGCCGTCATTTGTTGGCTCACTGCTCAAATAATTAATCACCCAAGTTTGCAGCAAAAGGTGTAATGTAATTTTAGTCCGGTCGTCGTTGGTCGCAGTCCAGCCAGATCTTCGGTATTAAAATTTCACAAAGATCATCGTGTTGTAACCTTTCTCTCATTGTGGCTGAAGGTTAGTTGATATACGATTCACCCCATCTCCACCAATAGAGACACACTCCTTCTTGGATCGTCTATTAATACGGACGATGCACCGCATCGAATATCCTTAAATGGCTCCCAATACAGGAAGGAAAAAACCTTCGACTTTTCATTCTTGTACAAGTAGCACAGCGCAGTAAAACGCATTTAAAAATAACTAACCGTTGTTTATGTGCCGTTGACGTACTAATTGCATTATAATGCAAATTCGAGTCTGGTTTAAAAGTGTGTTTTGTTTTTACGTATACTCTTTTCTCGCGCCGGCCGGGGCACACCGCGAACGTAAATTATTTATAATTTCAGCCGCACAAAAATTTCACGAAGTAGGCGTGTGAGACTGCGACGACTTGAAAAAAAAACGTCACTGTAAACTTTTCCATTCAACTTTTGACTCGATTAAAGGGAAAAAACTGAAGAAACTTAAGTAATTTTTCGAGTTTCTTGCACGCGAATAACTTAGATATCACTGAAAACTTTCCGTTTGCAGAACTTTCAGTTAACAGGTTTCTGCGTGAAAGTTTGTTTGCAATCATTGTTGACCTAGGTAGTGAATTAAAAAAATTTCGGTCGATCGAATTGTTCTTTTGTCGGGATGAAACATTGACAATTTTCATCGACCAGCGCCATGTGTTTGTAGTGACTTCGTCGGAGTATCCACTATTTTTAAATTATTGTACAAATGTGTAGGTGCGTACTGAGCAGTGCAACCTTCGTGTTATTTATTTATCGTGCCGAGTATCTACCTACTTTTTAAGAGATATTAATTATGAAAGTCGTCGTATTTTATGCAAGTAGGTACCTACAATATAATGCCATCCTTTTTCGTAAAAATTTAATTCAGTGGATACTGAATAACGAGGATGGTTCGAATAAGCTTTCTGTTAAATATCATTCATAATACGTATTATCGACTGGTTGTAATTTCTCATGAATATTTTCTGATTTTTAAGGACACTGGGTGCTTAGAAAGACGAGCAGTGGTGCTCCAAAACCTCAGAGTGTATACTTTTTCAAAACAATATACATATTATACCAATTTTTACCTCTGCTACAAGTATTTGAAAATTGTCATTATTATTGATATTGGTAGATAAATTCTTAATTTTGTGCTTCGCGTTGGCGGCTGCGTTCAAATATTTTTATTTTTTGGATTGGAACTCAACTGCCTCAAATTGGTAAAAGTCAATTTGTCACATCTCGAAGCTTGAAGATATGTAATTAAAAAGTCAAATCCAAAAAATACGAGTAAGTGTATGTAATTTTCAATTTATTGATGCTTGGACCAAGAATGGAAAGGTAACTGAAAGCTGACGATTTTTCAACGACTTTTTGGATGCTAAAAGCTACCAAAAGCTAGTCAAACTATACGATTAAAAAGCTGAAAGGAAGCCACGAGTTTTATTTTTTCGGCTTTTTCTTATTGTTTTGTTCCTCATCGTATTTTTTTTCCTTGCCAAAATGTACGTATTGCATTTGACCAGATAAATATCTATTTGGTCTAGTCTTCGTTATTTTCAGGGTAAGTAAAGCAATGTTCAACTTCAACTTCTATACGTTCAAAGATAAAAGAGACAATGATGTACCTAATTTAAATAAATGAAGGAGCGAGGATGAGTGGAAATCGAAATGCATTTTGGAAAACTGAAAGCTAGCCGTTAGAGAAGCTGCGAGAATTAGAACAGCTGATAGCTAAAGTTATAGAAAGTGTAAATTTTAAAGAAGGTGAAAGTTGTATTTTTCGGCTTTTTATTCCTAGTTTTAACCGTGTTTAAGGATGACTAGGGGTTGGATTAAAAAATTCATCTAGGTGTATTCGAAATTAGTGCTTTCAAAATAGCACCAACTATAAATAAACATTTTCAGGTTTGAATTTTAAAAATTTTGATACAAAATTGAGAGCCTTTGCACCACACAGAGGGGTTTAGAATCAATTTTGTAAGTCAGTAAATGATCATTCCGTCGAAAAGAGAGTAAAAAAAATGTTCATTTTGATTTTTTTCAAATTAAAAAAAAAAATAACCGTCAACTTTATTGTACTGGGTGTACCTAGTTATTCAGCTTTTAAAATCTCTAATCTCTCATCAAATCTTTTTAAATCTCAGTAAAGAGACTTTCTCTGATTTTAACTAGTTCTGAAATAAAAGCCTTCAAAATTTAACAAATTCACAAGAATTCACAAAATGAGAAAAAACTTCGAGGCTCTCAACTCGGGGGGAGGGGGGTTAGGCGAAATAGTGGTTATTTCATAAACTGCCGAAGGAACTTGGCAGAATCGGAAAACTAAACTTCATTTTCAATCCAAATTAATTTGAAATGCATAGATTGTCTGTATTGCTTATCATTGTACATAAATCTCACTGTATGTAGGGTATTTACGGCGAACTGGTTATGCAAATCTATTAACATGTTCGCAACGTTGGAATGTGATTGAATTGGAATAGGTAGTCCCCTCATTCTCGTATGTTTCTTGGTTCCTTTCTTCTCTCCCCTCCGCACGAAAAAGAGGTTTCTCGACGAGATACTCGTCAACGGGTTTAAAAATGTAACACATACGAGTATGTTTCTATGTTTTTCTTAAAAACGGAGAAACAATATTTTTGGCTTTCGAACAAGCTTGCCTGTAATGGTTGTGCTACCTATATGAACATTTTTACGCATTCAGGACGATGGTATCTTCAGTATCAATTTTTCACTCTTGCCTTTGTACTTTTAGAAGCCCATATTTTCAAAAAACTTTGGCAAAAATATAATTTTTGAGGTGATTTTTATGGAAGATAGTGTGATATCGAAATGTTTTTATTTTTTGGAATGCTTATATACCTACCTTTAATTAAGCTCGTAGGAGTAGAAAATGGGAAGAAGAATAAATATCTAGGTGTAGGTATCTAAAAGAAAACTTAAATTTCAATACGCTTTCAAATATCAATCCATAACTTTGTTCATTTATTTTTCTTTCAACTCTCTTTTTTAATTACTGATCATAAAAAACGTAAATTTCGTTGAAAATTCGAAAAATTCGAAATTTTTATGAAAGAAACCTTTACCATTTTTATCATTGAAAATTTTACTTTTGTCGAAGTTGACTTCGTGTAGAGAAACCCTTTGAAGGAGAAAGGATGTAAAAAAAATGCTGAAAACATAATTAAGTCCATGTTTCCAGATATTATGTAGGTATATGCTACGCAATTTTTAATATAGGTAACCTTTTTGCATTTAGTTGTGAATCAAAGTTGATCATTTCATCATATCGTGATTGTGTATTTGCATTAATTTACATAGGCACTCGAGTTATGTTATGTAATTACATTCGTACATCGAATAACGAAGTCGATAATGATAATTTTTCAAAATTTTCAGCTTATTGGTCGTCTCCGATGAATTTGATACTATGTATCCATATTTCAGGTCACAAGAGGTTATATTATTACGGACGATTGTTGTCTTCGGGATACGTTAATTTGTATTATCCAATCAGATATGAAATCAGAATTGAACGAAGTGTTTGACCACTGAGAATATAGCTATGTAGATTTACCTCGTTATAATATGTAAATTTAAATGTGCCTTGTTTTATTACACCTATATCTATGTATAAAATAATACTCGAGTGCGATCGTTTTGTTTGAATTATTATATCGAATTCGAATCTTTAATTTTTGTTGTTTACATTGTATACCTAACGAGGAAAAAAACAGCTAATTTATATTTCGTCAAATTACCAACGCATATATTAGCTAGTTTTTTTTTTTTTTTTTTTTTTCTGAAGAGTGAAATGAACGGAATGCAGGAAAACTCACCCTTTTTAGAGCTTCCCTTCTGAATGAAATTCGCGGGAAAAAAATATTTCAAAGCCGTGAACGCGAACTGTATAACGACGACGTCACATTCCCCTACTTAAATTCGCCCTACATATAGTATCTCCAAAGAAACTATAAGCCATAAACGAGCCGTTTTCATGTTTCTTCTCTTCTTATAAATGGACAATCAGTGTCAACAATTAAATTTTTTCCCGTAAATCGACTATTTTACTCTTGCGGCATTTTTTTACTCGTCTGATGGACATTACATCGACAACTGTCAATTATTATAGAATCAAATTAAACATTTAGAAAGAAAAGCATCATCGATGAACCTCTAGACCCAGTAATGACCCTTGATTCTTTAAGCTCTTTTTTTTTTCAAGGGAAAGACCTTACCTACATACAAAAAAAATACGCTCCAAGATGGGATTTATACGAAGGGGTGGGATGGATACAATGAAAGTGCTATAAATGTCGATTTCCTTTTGAAGAGGAATGACAGATAGTTTACGAAAGGGCGCAAACATGAGATTTTATTTGTGTCGTTGAGTGCATTTATTGCTATTTTGTTTTTTTTATTCTCGTGTAATCTGTATATATCTGTATAAGAAAGCGAAGTTGTTTTTTTACGGCTTGCTTCGGGTTTTAACGACGGTGAAATTATTTTTGGAATATTGTAAATGAGAATTAGCAAAACTTACCATCCATAAAATTTAATCGGGCAGCCGAGATTAGATTTGATTAAACGCGATAATTAACGTCGCCAAGATGAAAAGGATTACAGTGCAACGGTAAAGTATGTTTAAGATAAAGCACGCCAAGCTTAACATATTATTTGTTTGTTGTTGCAGACCTACTACGTTCGCTGGAGGAAAATTTATAATTCTTCTTTTGTTAGCTGTCCTGCATTTAAGAATGTATGTGCGGAATTATGTGACTTGAAACTTGGGACAATTTTTATTCGTACTTCGTTGGCATGTAAGGAGGAATAGTGGCAACGACACAGTAGCGGTTCCAGTATTATGCAGTATAGGTATGTTGTAGGTAGGAAAGTATATGGGTATTTAATACTCGCGTATGGTTAATGGGTAAGTTTAAAGCTTGCAGCATTTTCTTAAGCGTACGATGTTATGATGATTGAGAGTGAAGGATTTTTATAAAATTAATTCGAAATGAAAAGCTTATGGTTTGAATAAGTACGTTTTTAAAATTTGATTGATGAAATACACTGGTTGTACGACGTTGCGGTGCTCCCTCTGAAAATTTTTTATATTCGTCTTTGTGATAGGTACTTATTGTTTATTTCCTGAGTATGAACCTACTAGGAGTATCATTTTTAAAATATCACTCATGATTTCATGATTAGTACATAATAGATCAATAATTCAATTATTTTCAAACTGCGATAAAAAAAAAAAACACGTGGTTGCTTAGCCTTAATTTTCACCACAAAACTTTTTTCTCAGACAATACCTACGCGTTACTCTTAAAAAATCCCAAGCTTATTACGTAGGTATGATGACTACATATTTCATTATTGATTATAGCCTCCTAAGTATTATTTTAAGCAATTTGGAGACTTTACAAATTTGTAGAGGAAGAATACCGTCCTGAGTAACATAACAAAAGTCTCCAACTTTAGACGGTGAACATTACCAAGGAGGGGAGTGAAGGGCTCTTCAAAAATAAGGGTTTTGCGCGTTCTGTTCGATTTTTTCATTTTTGCCAAAATAGCAGAAAAATCCTAATTTTTTTCCAAAATTGCCAAAAGTAATGTTTTTTGCCAAAGTTGCAAGAAACATCGTTTTTTGGTCAAAACGTTTGGAAAATCTTGCTTTTTTTGTTGCAAAAAAATCTAATTTTTGCAAATTTTCAGATTCTACTCACAATAATATGCCAATAGACTCAAATATTTTTGAACCTGCCACAGAGGAATCAAAAAGGGACCCCAAAGTAGGTACACTGAAAGTGCAAATTTCAACCGCTGCAGCTAAATAAAATTCATTTCTCGATTTTTTGGTTTGAAATTCCAAATTTGCTTCATTATTTTTTATAACGATGGAAGATTGAAATCAACGACAACAAATCAGCAGTGGTTACATTCTCAAATCGCAAATATGGGTATCAACTAATTATCTTAGATGGCAGGATCATCCAGCAGACAGACAAAGTCAAATACCTACGTATGATCTTGGACTCGAAGCTAAGCTGGAGTGAGCATGTAAAAAAGAAAAGAAAGGAACTCGACCTTCGCATTAGAGACATTTACTGGTTAATTGGAAGAAATTCTAAATTGAGCCTTGAAAACAAAAAGCTCATCTACTCATCAGCACTACTTCCAGTATGGACATATGGCGCACAGCTCTGGGGATGCACAAAAAAGTCCAACCGAGATACATATAATCCAGAGGCTCCAAAATAAAGCACTGCGCCTAATGGCGAACGCCCCATGGTACGTTAGAAATAAAACATTGCATACAGATTGGAATTTACCATATGTGGAGGAAGTTATTAATTATGTGGCAAAAGCTCACATCCGAAGACTCCATCATATAGACACTGCACCTGGGGGAAGACATCTAACTAGCCGCCATTTTGGCTAAATTACATGTGTCATGCCAAATTCATCCACTGGGTGCTCTTGGCTGTGCTGATGTCAAATTCTTGAACGAAGTGCCATGCGAAGTACAGCGCAGCCAAGAGCATCCACCGGATGGATTTTGCATGACACAAAATATCACTATCATCCCTCTTCCCCATTGCCTGCAAACTGATGTACAGCGCAGCCAAAAGCACCCAGTGGGAGAAATTGGCATAACACAAGATTTTACTACCATCCCTTTTCCCATTGCCTGCAGTTGGATGTCTTCCCCAGAGGGCCCAGGTGCAGTGTCTATACTCCATCGGCATCCAAACGTCAAAGCCATCCAGCTCTCGGATACCGCCACCATCACAAGACAGCTAAAAAGAGATAAACAAACTGACCTAGTCGCATAATTAAAGATCATCATGAATAGAGTGAGACGTTGGTCAGCCCCCCCCCCGTCACACATGTATAGTAGATAACTAGTATAGGTACATAGATAAGTTTAAGCAGTGAATGCCAGCAGGCAGTTCTGTATGCTTTATTTTAAAATTAAAAAAATATATACCATATATTTTTTATGAAAAAATCAGAAGATTAAATCAATATATAAAATGCTTAAATGTAGTTTATGATTTGACCACCTACTGAAATAACCTCCACCTTAACTTCAATTTCATAATTTTACCACCTGTGTATTATTCATAAAAAAAATCAGGTCTGACTAACGAATCATTCGATAAAAAGCAACGTAATCTCGAGCTTCCTGTATGCTTCAAGACATTTACTGATTTGGAAAATTATCATTTATTACCTAGCAGGTCTGCCCTTGGCTTGATCTTGAAATTTGTTCTTCAAGACATCACCCAATGTCCATTTTCCTTTTAAAAATTGACTCAAAAAAAAAAATGAAATGATGTCGACAAAAAAAAACTTGATGTAGAGGTATCCTTTCTTTCAACGCTTGAAAATATGCTTTACCACTACCTATGTTTGTTGCCTTCCTTCAAGAAGGTGGTTTGAAGATTGGAAAATATTAAAAATATTAGGTACCTTAACGCGGATTAGCCAAACATAATCTAATAGTTTTGGAGAAAGAAGGAAAGAAAACTATATTCGGAAATCGAAGAGCCCTGGGAGAAAAGCTTAATGATTACATTGAAGAGTCTTCTTGATAACGTTAATGAGAATTGATGATGATAAACTACTTATTCCACCCTCTATTTCTCTCTACTTCGTTAATAATTTGATAGTCATTGTTTCAAGTAATATCTCGAAAATACTAAAAATATTGTTTATACCTACCATACACATTTGTTAAAATTAGCAATTTCTTTAAAACCATCGATATATTTATTTCCAATTAAAATCGATGGGCATGCAAAAGAAAGTAGAAAGAAATACAGGATGCTTTTAATCGAAGAAAAATAATTATATAGTAACGAAAAGAAAAGCGTGTTTTTGCTTTCTTTGTTGCAGTATAATATTATTTCCAAGTGTATGTAGATATTTTTAACCAGACGGTGAATTTTCTCGCAGTAAGTAAGTATATATAAGGTAGGTATTGTTTACTTTATGAAAAATTTATGATTTTGGTTCTCTTGTTTTTATGGTATAAAAAAAGAAAAAGTTTCGCATCGAGTTGTACAATAAGCTATGTAAAAAATACTCGAAAACGCATATATTTTATTTTAGTTTTTGCGAATTTAAGAAAATTTACATTTTTAACTTTTCACTTTACACATCAGTTATTCGATCATCGATACTGGCATAGTTTACAAGTCACGTTTGCAAACGAAAGTTGGCGAGCTGTGTACACGACTACACGTATTCAAATTCGTTGAAATGTAATTTGCAATATACTGGTCAGAGATGTAAAGATCTAGATTAGGTATTCCTATCAAATAGCATTTACTTCCAAGTTTTCTTTTTCTTCGCGCCAATAAGAAACAAGCTGAGAAAATTTTCTCGCAGAGTTGATTACGAAATAAGTTTATCGGGGTAAAAAACAAAAAAGTAAAAAAAAAAAAGTAGACCGGATAAAAAATACGTCGCGTATTTGCCAAGCATAAATGACAACTACAGTTGAGGCAAACAAGTAGAAGTATTATCCAACCACTGTTTACCAAAAGAGCAAGGAAGCGTGAAGATGCGGCTAGGGCACTGTAAGTCGTCAATGTCACTAAAGGCGGTTTGCAATCATAAAGATGGTAGCCACTGTTTCCCAAGAGCTGTCTCAGGTTTGTCGTTTTCCCTGTTATAGTTCTCCTATTTATGTATATACCATGTACCGTGTACACTGGCTAGAAACAATTATTGATAACGTTGCTTTTGAAAGTTATGCCACAGAGATATCCTTACTGGCCAATACTGTAAGCTTATATAGTCCTAGTCGTATCGTTTATGGCCCATTACACACTTATTGCACTTTAATCGGTCCTTTTTATAAACGTTAGTTTGTCCCCGTACATTAAGTTTATTGTGGTCTTAGTTATGTATTAAACTTACCAAATAATACTAAGAATTTGTTCGCTAAATACGCCGCGCCGATTGGAAAACTTGTTTTTTATTTTTATTTGGCTCGTATAAAAAAAAGTTCCGAGAGATATTTCAAGAAATTTTCTTTAAATTTTAGAGTTTTGAAATGTTGGTCTACGATTGGGTATCTCTTTTTCATAGAATTTTTTTTAGGTACTTTTTCAGTCTTGGATTAAAAATTTCTGTACAATTTTTCGAAAAATTGGTGGACTTGACAAGAAGTGTTTCTTGAAACTCCAAAAAGAAGTGAAAAAATTCTAAGCTTATGAACTTGAGTTCTATATTTGAAAAAAATGAAAAGTAACTATTTATGTCAATCCCCAAAAAAATTGTAAATCAATTTTCAATTTTACCTTCCTATTTTTTTTTGTTTTTTGTTTTTTTGGTGAACTGATTCGATCAAGGGAGCTTGTTTTTAGCTAACAGCGCCATTTAGACAAATTTTCACCTCCACGGTTTTCTCCCTTTCAGGCATACAATTTTCTGATGATAGTCGTGTTTTGATGGTTTAGTTTCGATATAGGTAATAAAAAATATTTTATAAGGCCTTTAATTTTTCAACAAAAAAAATCCATACCATCTCGAAAAGCATGATTACCTATACGGCTGCAATTTTAAGAATCATTCATATTAATCAAATTTCCACTGCCATCATGTTTTGAGACCCAATTTAAATATGAATTAGCATGACGAGAATAAAAAATTCCTAATAGTGTTTGCTGCTCAGCAAATTCTTTGACATTTTACACCATTTTCTGGATCATTAAGGTCCCAAAAAAAAAGACCATTGGACAAACTAAGAAAATTTTATCTAAATTATTTCCCTGAAATCATTCAATATTACTTTTCATCTCGAGATGCTTGATTCGAGTAACTGAGATCAAATCAGATCAGACTGATTACAATGTTGAAGAGTTTTAACAAAATAAACTGATTAAATGCACGAAACTTGTTGTCTACATCTTCTGACAGATTGATAAAATTACTTCGGGTTACTTATTTTTATAATTCGACAAGATATGAATTTTCTTTAAGAAGATGAATTGATTTTTTTTTAATTTTACGATTGTTGAAAATTTTTTGAAAGTTTCAACTTCAATTATTAAAGACTTTCACTACCTACCTATTACGAAAGCCTACATTTCAAAACATTTTGAGATAGGTGTACTTTCGAAACTTCTCCCACTCGAATAACCTAAATCTTCAAAATAACAGAATAATTTTCTTGTATGACCTATCTATTCGTTTCAATGAGTTCAAAATTGATTAGAAGTGCAATAATAGGTACCTACCTATATTGTATTATTTATTTGTACTTTACTTTTCATATGCTCATGTTATCATGTAATTGAAATAGGTACTTATTTGAAATTATATTTGGAAATTTTGTTGCGCAAACTCTGAACTTCTCTAAAAACTAATAAATTAATTTCAATTCTTTTCATCTTAAAAAGCCATGAACCTAAAAATAAAAGGCCCACATGGGGAGTCGTACAAATTACTCGTATTATAGATCATGGTGCCACTTTGAGATGTAAGGTATTGAAAAAAAGAAAACATAAATTTCACAAAGTTAAGACGTTCCTTATATCCTATGAAGAAGAATTAATGCAAAAGGATGAAAAAGTTGTATGACATTAAATTAATTATCAGAATGAAACTTACAGTGGGACTTAGGTAATGTCCGTTGTTCAGCATAAAAAATGTAAAAAAAAAAAAAAATGATAAATATTGCAAACATAAAACAAAAATGGTCCACCTACGAAAATAATACGTATTTATTTCGAGTTAATTGGTTAAATCTGTTTTTAATGAAGACCGAATACGCTTTTTTTCTAATTGTTCGGATGATTTCCTTTTTTTTTCAAACTTATCCGCACAAAGAAAAATTTATAAAAAGTACACATTAAATTTAAACCCAGTATAATATTTCACGTTAATATTTTCTTTTGTGGTTTTTTTTTTCTGCGGTAATTAAAAAGAAAAAAAAAGTTTCTCGTATTTTGAAATTGATTTTCGAGAAAAACACAGAAGAAATATAGGTACCTATTCAGTTGAAAAAAATTACAATGTGAAAAAGGGTCTTTTGTTTTTTTGTATTTTTGTTAGTTTTTTTTTCATTCGATCAGAAAGCTCATCAATTTAATTATTTATTCGGGGATGTTTGAAATGAACGAGAATTTTTTAAAATAATCATTTTATTTCAACTCATCTAACGTTCTTATAACGATAAGGATAAACTGTAGTTCTTTGAAAAAGCTATTAAACGTTTGGAATTCGGTCCTAAAAGATGTCATTGATAGTGATAGAAGAGCAAAGAGCAATAAGGGCGTCGTTTGAATTTTATCTGTTTCGGATAGGAGGGTAGAGTGAAGCGAGGTAGAGCAGGGTAACATCGCCTAAAGGCTGCTGCGGTCTAATGCGGTACCATCACAGTGGTAATTAGCCGTCTGAGACTACAAGATAATGTACTTGCCTTGCATAAATCTTCCTTTCCCCCTCTTACCATCTCTCACTTAAGGCTAAACAATCCCCCATTTATTCTTTTTAAACTTCACCCCTTGTACCAAATATTCGCATATTCTTCTTGCCAGCGTAATAAGCGCGCTTTCTGTGGATATAGAAAATTCACGACGTTTGCTAATTTAAATTCTTATTTCATAATTTTATATGTTTCGAATTTACATGATGATAGATTAATGACAACTTTCGACAACGTAAGCGACGATGTGTTGGGACGTGAGCTGAGTATGGATTGCGTTGAATTATGCAAAAAAAAAATGAATCGTGGTTTTTGTTATAAATTTCATAAATCGAGTTAATCATTCGATGCGTTTGAATTATTCATTTGGTTTGTTCGATTACCTACGTTCTTTTTTTTTATTTTCTTGTACATAGAAGAATCCACCTTGCAATAATAGCAATGTTTCTTCGTCGTCGATGATACTGGTGTGGATATATACTCGTATTTCTCGAGTACCTAGGTATTTTATACCTATCTAGATTGTCATAATACCTACCTAGTAGCATTTACGGAGAAGGTAAAATAGAAAAGTAAGCAAAAGCTCTCTGAAAGTAATTTCTTATTAAACGTTAAAGCAAGAAGATTAATGCTCGGTTACGCGAAAGATAATTTGAGAGGATGTATTCGTAGTAGTTGAGTTTGAGTGCTAGACAAGTGGACAGCAGACCCAATGTAATTTTCTCGTCTCCCATCAACTGGAGAAGGAGAGGTACGCGTTATAACTTCGCTTATGAAAAACTAATATAAACTCAGCGGTAATGCGATTATAACTGCCGTTTCTAACTAACCAACATAAATAAACTTTCGTAGTAGTACGTACATTTCCACCGGTCGGTTCCAGTAACACATGAAACGACGTTAACGCCATTTACCTGCTGTTATCCCTATACTACATATACTTACACATATACCTACAACGTCGTCGTAGTGAAGGCTATTTCAAAACTAATTTGACGCTAATTACGCGTACATGTATTATTTCAACAGTCGGTCATCATTGTATGTGTAGGTATTCAGTTTGTAAAATAAAAGAGTATTAATTTTGTTTTAGAGAAACTTTGGTATTGAAAATGATACAGTTTTTTTTTTTGTAAATTTGTGTTTGTGTGGATTTTTTAAATGTTGGTTTTTCATATTATTCTTAATTTCAAGATGAGTAAATTAGAAACTACAGTTAGGTAGATAAAGAGTATGGATGTTCAGGTAAACAAATCCATACCAGAAGTTATATGCAATATTTACAAAGCATATGAAGGCATGGTTCTCTAACCCAGCAGATTGCGAGGGTAATAGTAGAAAATTCCTCTGTAATCAAAGTAGGTAGGTAACTAGGTATGTATTTAATTTTATAAGAGGAGGATTAGAATGATTCAACGGGGTTGCATCAAAAAAATAATGCCAATATTCGATCTCAGCACGGTCAAATTAAAAATGAATTGATAAGTTACTTCATTTTTTAATTTTTTTTTTGAATTTATACCAAAGTTGAAGATCCTCAGCACCCTAAACATGTGTTGAAATTCCATTTTGAAAATTACCTAAAGTTTGGCTTAAAGAGACAAAAATGTATCTTCAGTTCACTGTAATTTTTTACAAATTTTTCAACGTTAGCCTTCAACTTTTGATGTGCCAACTGGTTACGTAAGTTTGAACTTTCATCTTCGAGCGTTTCAAACTTTAATGGCTGATTTTGATTTTCTTATTTTATTTCTTTAAATTTCTATGAACGGTCGGATCTGTTCCAAGTTCAATCAGTCTTGAAATATGAGCCTTCAAATTTCGGCTGCTTTACAAGAAATTTTAAATCCGTGAAAATTACAATCATCCCCTCCCCATTACAATCTTCTGGAACGTGAGGTTGAACAAAAACAGAGTAGTCAACCTCATATGAACAGAATCTCGTGAATCTTGCCGTATTTACGGCAAACCGGTTATGCAATTTTATTAACACCTACGAGTACGTTCTTACTACATACATATTGGTACATTACATATACATACACACCAGTAGTCGTCAACGAGTATCCAAGTGCTTGTCCAATCTTGATTGATAAATTAGTTAACGAGTTTCATGAAAAATGAAGAACATTTTTAGTTTGGGCCAAAGCTTAGCTTTTGGGGTTTTCATCGTGATAAGAATTTTTGACAATTTTTCAAATATTCATGAAAACTTTTCGAAATGGGAAATTGAAAAGTTTTCTTAGATGTCCTCGTTGTCAGCATTTTTCAGAAGATGAATTTTGAGAAAAAAGAAGGAAAATTTTTCAATTTTTGATAATTCATGTTGAAATTGTAAGTACACATAAGATCTGAAAAATAATTAAATTTTAAAATGGTAAATTTTTGTCATAATCAAGAAATATTACTCAATAATTTTTCAATTTTTTATGTACTTACGAACTTATTCTTGGTTTGAAGTTGTAATTAGACGTTTAATAGTGCTGATGTTATAGAAAATTCTTAGGGAGAGGTGAAGTTTTTGCAATTTTTCATTCTGACAAAAACTTTGACTATTTTTCAAAAATTTATGATACATATACAAACAATAACTTTTTGAAATTGAAAACGACTTCAATAATAATTAAGTACATATAGGTATAATAGATTTAGGTACGTATTCTGAAATAATCCTTAGTTAAATCATTATTTTTTTTTCAAGTAGTAATTCTTGATTTGAAGTTGCAGATGTTGAACGTAGGAGAAAATTTTTTGAAGAAAAACAGATAGGTAAATACCTATCTCATTACTTTCATATGGGTAAAGTAAATCGGAAAGTTCATCGGAACTTATTTCCAGCAAATGATCAATTACCAAAGATTGATTTTTGCCAGTTATCATTTTACTAAAAATGATGTTTTGAAAAAAAAAAAATTTGGAGAGCGAGTTATTTTTTCAGGGAGCCTATCAGGATAATATAAATGATGTAATTTTTGTCTGTTTCTAGGTATTGCAAGTAATTTTCAAAATTTTCTTCATAATAAACTGGTCTATTTACAAAAAAAAAAAAAAAAAAAAAAACTTAGAATGTCTCATTTTATAAACGATCTTGATGAAAAACAAAATAAAACAATCATCGTTGCCAAACTCTGCTATAGTCGAAGTAAATCATTAGTTGAGCCAAAAAATCGATAATTTCATTTTGGCAAAAACGTGTTCTTCGAGGATGGGTAAAAACAGCTAGTACAGTCGAATTGTTGTTATATCCTTTTTAAAGCCTCCATGTGATAACGACGATAACAACTGAACACCTATTAACGAGCTACATAAAGGTAATGGCTGTTTGTTCGCAGTTATAACAGATATTGCTTTTACGTGATATATTTGGCCAGTTAAAGTGGAAAATAGAAAAAATCTGAAAATGGGTAAAGGATCGTGCGGAATACTCGATTGTAACATATTGTCCTCATTAATGGAAGAAGATTTCGTATTTTTGTTATAATTTTTATAGGCGCGGTGTGGAAGTGAAATTTATACGACAAGTTGGTGGTAAACGGAAATATAATGATAAAATGGCAATAACTGATGAATTATTTCACGGAGATATTACCTACATGGATATAGCTATTTTCTTGAGCACGATAAAAATTCATTATCAGGGATTACTTCTATACTTTTATTCGATTACCTATATGAATTATCGCGCAGGTGTACTATACCTACGTACATACAATTGAAGGATTAATCGGTTCCTTGCAATTTATAGGCACCTATGTAACAAAGATGTGAAATATCCTTTGAACGTTAAAAAGGTAAGTAATTTAGGTGGTAATATAATCGATGAGATAAGACTTGATAATGAAAAACAAAAGCTGAAATTACACAATGGATGTATAAACAATGGAGAGGAACGTTCGCGAGGTGACTAGAATGTATCATTTGAAACTTACAAGTTTCACAGTACAGCAATTTGCTTTTTGGCGCATACGCTGGAGCAATCATGCACAAAAGGCAAATATTTCTGGTCCTTTTAGAAGTATGCACATTTAAGTTGGATCATTTTCGCTCAGATCATCGTAGAATGCAATTATTATCTCATTCTTCATTTCCCTCACCTATCTATGCGTATATTATAGGTAAGGGATACCTTTATTTTTATAAAAGATTTTTTAAATTTAAGTAGGTAGGTACGTCAGCTTTTTGTAGGTTTATCCTAAAGTAATCCACGTGGTATAGTGCTACATAGGTACAAAGTGTTGGTATTGGGATAGTAAAAGACATATCTACTATGCTTGTACCTATTTAAAAAAAAATTGAAGTCGGAGCTTCTTGCAATCAGGTTAATAAAGCAATAAAAAATCACATAGGTAATCGTTGAATTATATCATCATTCATACATATTAGACTAGGTAAGTATTTTTTTCGCCATTCGGACGACTCCGTCATATTACTACAAACCTTCTATGAGAATATAAACTTTCGAAATTATTTTGTCAGTAAATCAAAATACATCTTGGTCCATGATGTACTTACTTATAAAAAACTAGGAACCAAAAACTTTATGCGGAACATCATCGCGGCTAGAAAATAAATAAAAAGAAAAAAGAAATTCATTGGAAATACGGAATCCGAAACTGAAACAAGCAGACACATTTATTTTTTTACATGTAACTTTTCCAGTGTATAGAGTGGGATCTAAAATGATAAATGACGTTCTGACCTTTTCGTCGTTAAACTCTTTTTGTGTTCGTTGAAAAGGGTATGTCACGTAGAGGACGTTCGCTATTGCTTACATCGCAGCACAGAAGTGCGAAAAATTAACGTTAACAGGGTGCGAATATATTTGTTAGTTTTCAAGTACGTGTGGGTCTGGGTACATGTATTATAGGTATTTTAACACGTGTTTAACTACCAGAATCTTGAATTTTTTTTTCGTCGTTGAAACACACGATGACGCTGATGTGATGAGCGAAAGGTCTCGAAATAGTTATGTTTATTATATCGATTGAATGTTAAAATCACTGGTGGTGTTTCGTATTTTTATAGTTCTACGTTAACTAGGTGCTTACCTACTTGTTAATTCTGCTCATATGTAGTGTAAATATTGTCAGTAGGTAGGTACCTACCTATTATGCATAGAAAAAAAATGTTTCTATATCTAAGTATACCTATTATAGAAATTTAAAAAATCAATGTTGCCTTTTTCTGTAAAAAAAAAAAAAAAAAAAATTGTAAAGGTACTCTAATTTGTATAAAATTGCAAAAAAGTGTGACAATTTTTATAAACCTTCCATTGGTTTATTCTCCTTAAGTTAACATCCCATTAGGCTTCACGTAGGAAAATTATCTGCTCTCATTTTTCTAAAACGAATTCTCAACCAGCAGATACGAAAGTGTAATGGTAAAATACCATCTCCGATGCTACCTAAAAGAAGAATGACATTTTAAAAATTATTAAATCTACAAGTACGAAAAGGACATAAGTTTCATATTTTTGGGGTCGACATTTAGAATTGAGGTCATTTTTCAGTATATCTCACAACTCATCAGCTTCTAATATCGTTCCTTGTGTTGGCTATTTTGACGGAAAATATTCTTCCGCCTCATTACTCTCGTACTAGCATCATTTTTCAGTCTTTACAGTTTTCCGCTTTTTTAACTTACTTCTTCCCTAATTGAACGTACTTTGTTAGAGTGGAAATTAAAAAAAAAAAAAAATGGCGAGTGTTGGTGAAAATGTTCATCCGTGTTCAATTTTTGTTTAATTATCGGTTATGGTGGATATCTGCGGATGACAGTTTCTTATCTGTCTTGCGTTTGAAACGAAAGACGTACCCAGATACTTTTTTCTCAAAATTTTCGATCCTCGTAGTAAATTAAATGTTTCGAAATAATGAGAGTGCTATAGAGTGGCAAGTACTTTTTTAATATCTTTTTCTGAAAAAGGGGTAGTTAATGTAGAAGTTGCCTAAAGAAACCACGCTATGTATTTATAGCTCTGCGGTATGCGAATTGGAATACAACGACGTATAAGATTTCCATACCTACTCGTATCATGCCTTGAATTGAAACGTTGAAAGAGAATTTTTCGCGTTTTGAATTTTTCATAAGACTTGAAACGTATACGCACACTACTCGTAGGTAGGTACGCCATAAGTCATACGTTCATTAAAATGATAAACAAGTAGCTGAACGATAAATCACGAGTAACGCAACCGGGCTTAGTCCAAAAGAGGCTGGGTGATGATTTAGTAAGAGGCTTTTAATAAGCATTTTGCAAAATCTTGAACAAACTCGCAAATTTGCGCTGCGAACGGAGCGGCTGCCTGACTGGGTAGCCTTATACTCGTATACGTACTACGGTGGGTAATATGAATGGTCGTGTATATCGCGTCGAGGATGACGGCAACGTTGCGCGTAAATATTTGTCTTGATAAGAGAATTATTCTTATTAGAGTTGTATATTAGCCGTGAAATTAATCTATTCGTATGAGCATTTTACGTGTTACATATATGCACATCATGAATTTTACGGGGCGGTATTAATGCTGTCGGTATTTTGAACATTGTTTTATGCGTATATACGTATAAAATAGGAATAAGGTGGCGGTGTATGTGCGCGTAAAATCGTATATTTGGCACATTCGTTTGTCAGTGTATGGTGTAGATGCTATTTACAAGCCGGCTGGGTAATTTGGCGTAAGGGTATTTTAACCCTTTCGAGACAAGAACATAGCCCACTACGGACTGAGATAGTTGCCTTAGCGAAAGGAAGCATCCATGTTAAATGATTATTACAACCCCTTAATTTGTCTTAAGGAACAGTAACTCATTCTAAGGGATGTAGGCTGGCGGACGCGAAGACAAAACCGTGCGTGTCTTATGAATTCTTGACTTAGGTTCTACATGCGAAAGTTGACTCGCTTTTATCGAATTAATCCTTCTTATTTTATTTTATACGTGTGTACGTGTACGGTGTACCTTCCGAAGTTAACCTGGCGCTGGCGAGCTACACTATACCCCGACTGAATTCTAAAGACAAGCTAATGGTTTCACTTAAATTATTGAAAAGCGAATGAGCTGGAATTTTGACAGTGGCGCGTACCTATTTGATGCGTCGTCGCGTCCATATGTCGTTAATTACTATTCATCGACGAGGGCAGCGCCGTACATTAGGAAAATACGAGATATAGTCGGGGAGCCTGCATAAGGATCACTTGCACCCCCTGCCGATCCTTCGGTGCAACTTTTTTCTTAAAGGAGGAGTCCTAAGGAACATTTCTAGCCCTTGTCCTCAAAAAAAAAAAGTGGCCCTACTAACAAAATGGCGGCCATTTTGATTGACTGGTCAGCCGAAATCGCAGATTTTGCGTTCCAACACAGGACCAGCATACAATTTTTTCAACCGTACAAAGGTAGGTAGATCGAAAGAGCAGGCAAAAATTCATCACCTGTCACAATTTCAAGTACTTGAATGCCTTTTTCGATTTTTGGTGAATTTTCAAAAATCAAATTCAAAATGTGAGAAAAAAATCAAAATTTTACCAAATTGACCTAGAAAGCTGAATTTTGGGATATACCCTATTTTCGACCTGCCAAATCGATTGGAAACTGTTTAAAACCGTTTTGAGCAATTCTGGAGCCTCCAGCAGATTTTTGAAACTCAAAATTCGTACACAAAATTTCATCAAAATGGAGTTGGAAAGATGAAATTAATTCTTTAAACTAATTTCAACACGCTGTGAAGTCGACT
Source organism: Planococcus citri (assembly GCF_950023065.1). Lineage (NCBI taxonomy): Eukaryota > Metazoa > Arthropoda > Insecta > Hemiptera > Pseudococcidae > Planococcus > Planococcus citri. The sequence goes on from NC_088679.1 coordinate 51,100,310, forward strand.
GCAGGTAAATTTCAAGTCGTTTCGGAGCCTCCAGCAATTTTTTGAAAATTACTGGAGCCTCCAGTAAATTTTTGAAACTTGAAATTTCTCCAAAATTTCATCAAAATGGGGTTGGCAAGCCGAAATTAACTATGCACTCCAATTTCATTTCAACGCCCTCTGAAGACGACTTCAGGTGAGTTCGAGTAATTTTGGAGCCTCCAGTGACTTTTTGAAAAATATCATGGCGTTTTTAGGAGAATTGAAATTTCCAAAAAGTAGCTGGAAGATTCAAAACCACTTGAAACCACCATGCAGTCGACTTCATATGTATTATTGTATTGAAATTAATTTAAAGAGTAAATTTCGGCTTTCCAACTCCATTTAATGAAATGTGGGAATTTCGAGTTTCAAAAATCTGCTGGAGGCTCCAGTAATTTTCAAAAAATTGCTGGAGGCTCCGAAACGACTTGAAATTTACCTGCAGTCGACTTCATAGCGGATTGAAATTGGTTTTCAGAGTAAATTTCGGCTTTCCAACTCCATTTGATGAAATTTTGTGAAAATTTCGAGTTTCAAAAATCTGCTAAAGTCTCCAGAACTGCTCAAAACGGTTTGAAACAGTTTCCAATCGATTTGGCAGGTCGAAAATAGGGTATATCCCAAATTTCAGCTTTCTAGGTCAATTTGGTAAAATTTTGATTTTTGAAAATCCACCTGAAAACGACAAATGCACTTCAGCACTTGAAATTTCGTCGGGTGATGAATTTTTGCCTGCTCTTTCGATCTACTTTTGTACGGTTTAAAAAACTGTATGCTTTTTCTTATGTTGGAACGCAAAATCTGCGATTTCGGGCGACCTGTCAATCAAAATGGCCGCGATTTTGTAAGTAGGGCCACTTTCTTTTTAAGGACAAGGGCTACAAAATGTTCCTTAGGATCCCCCTTTAAGAAAAAAGTTGTCCCGAAGGATCGGCAGGGGGTGCAAGTGCTCGACCTTATGCGGGTCCCTCGACTAATAGAATAAGCAGATTTTTTTGACCAACAAATGACACTAGTTTCAGCATCCATTAGATAAGTACCTATTGCAATTCACAGGCATTTGTTACAAGGAAATTTCATCAAATTGAAGGAGTAATGAAACTTCGCAATTTTCATTACTTCGTAGGCAGGTTATTCGAAAATTTAGCAGGCGGGAAAAATTGAAATAATCAAATAAATAGTTCACGTCTTAATTGCACTGGGACACATAGGGTGTTCTGCAGTTGTTCATTCTTGGTCTTATGTCCACAAATTCCATTATTCCAAGATTTCACTCTACTTAGAAAACGGCTACCTATTTTCTAGCTTAATTTTTAATCGTTTTCATTTCCAATAATATTCTTTTAATTTGCGGTGGGCACCTACTCGAATGAATGATGAGCTCTATTTTACAATTTCCAATCAGAACAAATCCTTTGCGAAAAGTAATTAAAATAACGGGCTCGAAAAGAAATCTAGACTTTTCACAGGAATTCTAAAATTTTCTACATTCTATTTCCGCTTTTTCATTGAAAGTAAAACGAAAACATTGATATGTGTCAGTCGGTCGATCAATTATTCGCCTTCTAGAAGGGTGAGTTGCCAAGAAGTATTTAATGAACGAACTTAACAACGAGGGTGAAAAAAAAGAGAAAAATAGCAAGAGGGAGTTTAGTTTTATGAAAAAAGGAAACATTTGATTTTTTTTTAAACTAAACATTCAAGAATGTTTATTGCAGTCAATAAAATATTTATCGTAAATATACAGTACTCGCGAAACGTGCACACAAAACGTGGGATCACAAAAAAATGCTTTTGCAAAAAAAAAAATGAATAAATTAAGGAATCAAAGAGTTGCAGAGAAAAAAGACAAATGTCCTTTTCCATACCTATTGACTTTGTATCTTTACATATCGCAGATGTGAAAAAGTGCGTGATGGGAATGTTGATAGTAAACGTACGTGCCACCCTAAATTTTATCGTTAGCCCTCAAGTTGGGTCGAAACTCGTAGATATGTTTCTTATTTTGTATATTTAGCGATAATATATCAACCATTGTCACTAATGTGGGAGGATAGGTGTATAATTGAATTTTGTTCGACTTTTTTTTACACTTTCATGCTGTACATTTCAACTTATACAAGGGAACCCTTTGAACTGGCATCCGCCGATTTAAACGAAAGCAAGCTAGATCGAATGACCATATCCTAAAATTCTCGTAGAGTTCATTTTTAGATTCTCTGCTAATTTTTTAAAATTCAAAAATTCAAACAACAGTTTTAAATGCAATTTTGAAATTTTTTCACGAAAATATAGATTTTTTTGTAAAAATGAATCAATGTGAATAATTTCCTCAATTCAACTCTCACACATCAACAACTACTACTTACGTAGTTTTGAGCCACTTTGAAGCTTCCAGCAATTTTTTAATTTTCTCCAGAAACATCACTCTAGAAAAGCCAAAAATGAACTTCAGGACTTATAACTTTGATCAGTACTTATTGGACACCCTTTCGATTATTTTAGGTGGTAACCTTTTGACTATTTTGTAAATTCTAGAAAAAGTGAAAAAATAAATAAATTTTCACACTTTGAAATTCAGAAATCTCGATAGATTGGCTAAATTTAGACACTGGATCCGACACTAACTTAAGAACCTAAAATTTAGGTTACAGGGGTTTAAAGACATGTTCCACATTCAGCTTGGTTTCGTTCAAATTGGAGAGGGCCAGTTCAAAAACTTTCCTTATTACGTACCGGTACTTGTACTTACTTACATTATCCATATCTACAGATATTCCAGTAAATCTTTTGAAAAATTTCAATGACAGCTTCGTAAAAATCCTAGAAAATATACCTACTTATCCTTGCCAAAAAATTATTCAGATTGTTAACTAAACGAGTAGGTAAAATATGTCTCAGACAGCGAGAACTTTTTGAAAAAAATTTTCATCATTCGAGCAACACGTGAAAGTTTTAATTATTAACGTGATTTTTTCGCAGCCGGTTGTGAAAAATCTTTCATATTTACTAAATTAATTAATTTGTAATTTTAGAAAACGCACGGTACGAGTTAATTTGAAACGGTAAACAGTATATTTTGAAAAATTTACTGGTGTATTTCTTTGCTTACGGTAAAGACGTAAACGAACCATTTCAGCATTAAATATGCATTAAGAAAACTGTGCGAAATATTCAAACCCATCTAAAAAAGGGTTACAGCAGGACTCGGCTTCCGCTATAAGAATACGCTTTTCTGTGTTTTATCCTGTTTTTAGTCCAACGGTTGGGAAACGAATACACGTATAAAACTACATACAACGCGTTATACTCGTACTTTATTGCAAGCAAGGACCGAAATGATTTAAGTACACTGTTGAAATTAAGTTAACGAAAGAAAGTCCGCGTGCACTTGAGATGAGAAACAGTTTTTAATGTCGAGTACCTCTCCGGGCCAAAACTGTACACATTTTAACCCCTAATTTAGTGAGTTTATATCCGAGAAAACATTACATTTGCGAGAGATCTTTAAATCAAAAAACAAGCGAATTCCTACACACTCTTAGCTTTAATCCTGACTTGGATTTCAGCATCTTCACCCTTGTCGAGCACTTCGTCGCGATACTTTTTAACTATTAAGCTCACTAAAGTCGATGAAGAAAAAAAAACGTGGAAACGATGATTGAAATTCAATCATTGCAAGAACAAGGGTGCGTCCACTCGTTGCTTCAATGTAAATCGTCGCGAGCGGGAGAAATAGTCCGAGTAACTTATAAAAAGCGACATTTTTTAGTCGATATTCTCATCGCTGCGCGTTATTATTCAAAATTAGTTTAGTTTCCTTGTTTTTATCTTGATTTTCATTATTATCAAGAAGAAAAAAAAAGTAATTTCCAGTTTTAATGATTTTTTTCCTTGACTCTCGAGAAGGTGTTTTGTTTTAATATAAAAAAAAAAAAGTGAAAGAAAGAAAAAGGGGTAGGCGGACGTTATAAAGAAAAATTCATTGTTTTTCTATAACAGAAAGTTCGGCGAAAGAACAGTTATTAAAAAAAAAAAAATCACAAGGAAAAACCGGAGATTTTGGGAAATAGGGAAAATTAAGTCTAAGCACATTCATCGTTACTTTCAATTAAGTTACTTTACTATTGTTTTAATATGGCTAACTGAAGTGTGAGCAATTTGTGTCTCATTTAGCCCAGTCGCTAACAGAACCCTTTTCGATCTTTTTCAACTTTTTATAATAAAAACACCCTTTAATAGAGTCTCCGATAATGAACAGAGGAGAAAGATTTCACTCAACACTCTGGTACACTAGCTTAAAAGTTTCTTTTACCCAGTTGACCAAATGCTAGCAAATTTTGTGCTAGCGTAAATGGTGCCGGAATTTGAGACACTTTTTTAAAAAAATGCTAGCAAATCAGTTGCGATTAGGTCACATTAGAGTAGCAGAATTGCGCACAAATAGCTAGCACGTAGCTGGCACAAAGCTAGCAAAAAGCTAGCATTTTGTTGGCACTTTGCTCTGCATTCTGCTACGTACATGCGACTAAATCGCGACTGATTTGCTAGCAATTTTTGCAAAAAGTGTCTCATATTCCGGCACCATTTACGCTAGCGCAAATTATGCTAGCAAGAAGCTAGCATTTTGCTAGCGTAGAAAAACTTTGATCAGTAAAATAATTACTATTAGTTAATTTTTAAAAATTCTGGGTGTTTACCTTTAACAGGTGGTAGTTTTCCAGGAAATTCCAAAAATTAGGCGACTGTCCCAGCTCAGAGCTAGCATAACGCTAGCATCTTGGGACAGTATAAGAAGAGTGATGTCACTCTTCTTACTTTTCAACAAGATACCACCTTGAGCTTATATTCAACTTGATGACACACTTTATCTAAGAGTAGCAAACTATACCATGAGAGAGATCGACGCTAGCAATTCGCTAGCATTATGCTAGCGCTTAGGTTGAAAAATCTCTTTATTAAATAAAAAATGACGTTTTTTTTGAAATAGAAAAATTGTCAAAATTTAAAATTTGAAAATGAAGTATCAAACAAACCATCAAAATTAAAAATTTCAAAAACATTTGAACAACATTTTAGTCCACGGCAATGGGAGTAATTGCACCCCCGCCGATCCTCCGGGACAACTTTTTCCTTAAAGCGGACATCCTAAGGAACATTTTAAAGCAAACTTGCTGAAAAAAATTGGCCTTACTTACAAAATGGCGGCCATTTTGATTGAAAGGTCAGCCGAAATCGCAGATTTTGCGTTTCAACATACTCGTAGGACGTGCACGAAAATTTTCAAACCTCACAAACGTAGATCGAAAGATCATGCAAAAATTCATCACCTGTCAAAATTTCAAGTGGTAAAGTACCTTTTTCGATTTTTGGTGAATTTTCAAAAATCAAATTTTGGCCAAAATGTGAGAAAAAATAAAAATTTTACCAAATTGACCAAGAAACCTGAAATTTGGGATATACCCTATTTTCGACATGCCAAATCGATGGGAAACGGTTTCAACTTGTTTTGAGCAGTTCTGGAGCCTCCATCAGATTTTTGAAACTCAAATTGAAGTTGTAAAGCTCAAATTTATTCTGAAAACTAATTTCAATACGCTACGAAGTACTGCAGGTGAATTTCAAGTCGTTTTAGAGCCTCCAGCGACTCTTTGAAAATTCCTGAAGCCTCCAGCAGATTTTTGAAACTTTAAATTTTCACAAAATTTCATCAAACTGAGATGGAGAGTCGAAATTCATTCTGCAAACTAATTTTAATACGCTACGAAGTCGACTGCTTGTGGATTTCAAGTCGTTTTGGAGCCTCCAGCGACTTTTCGAAGGTTGTATGGCGTGTTTTGGAAAATTGGAATTTCCTTAAAGTAGCTGGAAGCTTCAAAACCATTTGAAACCTGCGAAGTAAATTTCAGCTTGCCAACTCCAATTGATAAATTAATGTTGTGGGAATTTAAAGTTTCAAAAGCCTACTGGAGGCTCTAAAATGACTTGAACCCACCTGAAGTCGTCTTCAGAGGGTGTTAAAATTGGAGTGTAGAGTAAATTACAGCTTTCCATGTCCATTTGATGAAATTTTGTTGTCCCCTTTAAGAAAAAAGTTGCCCCGGAAGATCGGCGGGGGGGGGGGTGCAATTACTCCTATTGTCATATGCAGGAATATTTTTAATGATTTTTGTATGCGCGCTGAGGGATGTAAAAGATACCTGCTCGCATTTTGCTACAATAAATAACGCAGAAAAAGGTTTATTGGTGAGAAATGCGTATAAGATCTGGTAGCACGTTCCTATCATTTGACTACAAAAAAAACGCCAAGTCACCAGATGCAGAAACTAGAGATATGCTTACATTTTTCTAGAGCCAGATGGCTAAGTAAATGCTAGCTCAGAGATGCAAGAATATTACCTGAAGTTTCCTATCATCTGTGAGCAGGTACAATGGTACATATTAGTCAGTGATACGCTGGCATTAAGCGAGCAGGTATAGAGTGAGGCAAAAGCTAGCTGAGATATGCGAGAATATTGCTTGAACTTTCTTGGCATAGAATTGCAAGCAAATATCCATCAGTAATACGCTAGCATCAGGCGAGCATGTATGAAGTGAAGTAAAAGCTAGCTGAGATATGCGAGAAAATTGCTTGAACTGTCCTAGCATAGAATTGCGAGCAAGTATCCGCCAGTAATACGCTAGCATAAGGCGAGCAAGTTAAAGTGAAGTAAAAGCTAGCTGAGAGTCGCTGGAAAACAGCTCGAAAATTGCTAGAATTGAATTTGCTAGCGAAAAACTGCAAGAAAATCGCTTACTTTTAGCGAGACAATTATTGCTGGCCACAAAAAGCGAGTAAATTGCTAGCAACTTATCAAAACGCGAATAAAACGCTAGCTTTTTGCTAGCATGTGGTCAACTGGGTACTTTTTTTTTGTTTTTTCTAACAAAATAATTGAATAAAATGGTGTATCAGCGAAAAAAGTGAATAAACAAGTAGTGCTGGAGTGAAAAAAAATTTCGAAAGACAATTTTTCGTATAATATTAATTCTGTTGGGTTAAACGAAGAAGCAGACGCGTAATTTGTTTTTAATTTGAAAATTTAAAGCGCTCAGGTATAAGGGAGGAATCCCAACTGGCACAAAAAATTTTAAACCAGACAACGTGAAATGAAATGAGTAGGTATGTAAAAATATAGATCAGCCAAAATTTCAGGTGTTATGCATTTTTCGATTTTTGGTGGATTTTTAAAAATCAAATTTGGGCCAAGAATGAGAAAAAATCAAAATTTCACCGAATCAACCTACAAAGCTGAAATTTGATATTATACCTACCCTATTTTAGCCCAAAAAATAGGCTGGAAACGATTTTCAACCGTTTTGAGCAGTTCTAGAGCTTGCGGCAGGCTAACGGTGAATTTTTCAAATTTTCAATTAGGAAATCTCTAGAAAAAAGTTTGTGTTTTGAGTTGGCAACTACCAATTTTAGAAAAATGCTGTGTAAAATCAGTCAATTGGGTCACTAACAAGCACCAATCAAGAACATAGAACAAGTTAAAGTTGATTTTAACAGATTTTATGATATTTTTTTTTTGTAAACCTGGAGTTTCCAAAATGTCGTTGGAGGCTTAAGAAATATGTACCTACCTATTGAAAACACCTCCAGTTTAAGCTTCGAATATTGAGGGTTTGGAGTGAATTTATTAGCTTTCCAAATTCATTTAGGAAAATTTTGTGAAAATTTCAAATTTCAAAAATTTTCTGGAGGCTCCAGAACTGCTCGACACGATTCAAAACCATTTCCAATCGACTCGAGGGGTTGAAATACCTAGAGTACGCGCCAAATTTCAGCTTTCTCGGTAGATTTGGTGACATTTTGATTTTTTTTTCATTTTTGACCCTAATTTCATTTTTTTTAATTCACCAAAAATCAAAAAATGTACCTAAGAACATGATATTTTAGCTGCTGATGTATTTTGCATGATCTTTTGATTAGGCGTTGTCCGATCTACACGTCACTCTATTCCTCCTCCTACCATAACTACATAGACATCTAACGAATGTAGATGTTAATTAAATTGCATAACCAGTTCGCCGTAAATTCGTGAAGAATGGGTTCCTCTGATTCTGTTCAAAATGAACACCATTGTCTCCTCTCCTAAATGTTGGGGAAGGATTGCAACCTTTTGTGCAGCTCTAATTTTTCGTTTCGGTACCTACCTAATTTTGGAGCTCTGCCCATAAAATGGAATCAGTTACGGTTACCTAAAGTTAATTTGTTTACAGTTTTTAAGAGCGTAAATTCAAAATCATTTCTTCAAAAGTGTTTAAAGTTCAAAAATTTAAGTTTTGGTCACTGAGTAAATCTGATTTCGTCATGAAAATTTTTAGCGTTAATTCGGTTATGAAAGAATTAAACAAAAATTTGAATAATTATTCGAAACATTAAATTCTTGAACAATAAAAATTCTACGCAATAGTACAAATTTTTTGTGGAACGAAAAAGCAAAACTTTATTAAAGACTACCTCTTTTGAAAGTATAATTTTTGAATTTGAAATGTTGAAAAGTTGACAATTTTCCGTAGTAGGTAAGTTCTTTTATGAATTTTCAAAAATTTACAAAAATAAATTTTGGCTCATTAAATTCTTGTTAGGGGGGTTTCAAGATAACTTATGTTCTTTTAATACAACAAGTTTAGTTTCATTAATTGAACTCAGATATCTACGCCACATTGCTGAAGCTAACTCGCAAGAAAATGGTTTTCAGGGGTTTGAGGGGTTGGTAAAATGAGTCAAAACCCAAGCAATCCTTAAAATTGAATTTTTTGAAATTGTTCATCCTTTTGGAATATCTTTGCAATGAAAATATGTACCTAGCTGCATTGTGTTGCTACGTATTTATGTAGATGAATAAAAATTTTCTAGAAAAAATATTATTGTTTCTCAAAAAATAATATTTTTATGCCGTTTCTGGGAAAATATATAATCAGCAAGCACCAAGCAGTTTCTCTCTCTTTTTTTTTTCAATGTTTTTCATTGAGGCAAAATTGTAGGTACATACAATTTTTGTTTTGATTATTTTTTAAATGATAAAAATGAGTTAGAAAGATTCATCTCAGTACCTATAAGCGAGATCCGCATTTTCTTGAGAGGTGGGGATGTGGGGAAGTACATGGTTGGAAATGGGTAAAAAATTGTTCTGGTGTAAATCTTTCCTTCTTGTCTAACCCCAGCTCGATTATCGACAGACAGGTGGGTAGGAATCTAAAATTCATTACCTACAGATCTTTGAATTTTAATATACTGTGCATAAGTTCAGACCTCTGACCAATAGGTAGGTACTTTTGTACTTGATGAAAATCTTAATACGAATACAATAGTAAATATAAAATTCATTGCATAGTTACTACGTATAAAAAGGAAGGGAAAGAAATAAGTACGAGTACATATAACGCGAATCGAAAACGCAAAGAAAATCACGAATTTCATTTATCTATTTTGACATCGCTTGGCGTAAAAGGCGATAAAACAAAAACGGTATTCGTGTAAAAATTTCGATTATCCCAATAAAATAATAATTTGTTAGATAAGAAATAAAATCTAGTTTATTGGTTGGTTTTGAAAAATGTAGGGAAAACAAAATATACGTAAGAGATAAGAGAGAAAGTCCGAAGTTTATATTGCTGAGACAGCAGCATCCTTAAGAAACGATTTTCAATCTTGATTACGAGGACAAACATTCCCTCACCAATACTATTCAACATCATAATCGAAGTTCGATATAAGTAGTACGTGTTCTATTCATACGTATGTACTTCTGTGTAAGTGTGTAACTATATTCGCTGCAGTTGGCGTAAGTATATATAGTAGAAAGTATACGAATTTATATTTTAAGTACACGTACTTTGTAGTAGTTTACATTATACTGCGTGTAAGTATTGCTCTACAAGTCAGATGCTGTGTATAGTTTTAGAAAATTTCAACTTTTTGAAAGAAAAGAAAAGAAAAATAGTTGTCGGAACGTTTCACTTGGCTCATTACATATTCTAAAAATGTTCTAAAATATGCGGTATTATAAAATACGTTTCATCTTAATATTTTACCAGAATCCGCCAAAAGGTGAAACTATAACAGTTTCTCGTGTTCGGACGAACCTGTTACGCATACTAAATTCAAAATAATCGTTTATACTTTGAATCAATTTTTATCGAGGTGTAAGCAGGTTATTTTTCATTTCAACGTGTTGATGTATTATAGTAGGTACCTACTTATATAAGGGTAGGTAGCTAGATATATTTCATTCGTGATGAATTAATTTCAGTGATTTAAATTTTCACTGTATGAAGTCTATACAAAGAACGTACATTGGCTCCATAATTTATAGCAAAGTTCACCAATAGAACTATACACGTTTAGAAGAAATTTTTTACGATTCTAATCCATTTGTATGAAATTTTGCCCAGCGCGATTATTTGCCATTTCATAAATTCACGTCAAGTCATATTTTTCTACTTATATAACCGCCACGTCGCACGCTTTCTAAAAAATACCAAGGCAGCATTCTGTTTGGAAGTCGTTTTGCCGAGTCGTATATTTTTACATTTAAATTATGGTGCAGACCAAATTCATCCGAAGTGATTTGCGGACTAGAGATTAAAACGGGAGAAAATCGAAAAAGCGTACCGAACAGAATACTTTATGCGGAGGAATTTCCTAGTTCAACTTTTCTTAACGTAAATTTTCATTCGAAACGAATGCCCAAACTAAAGCTCGATAGCTTCTGTCAGACACATTTTCGTATTGCATACGTTACTGATAACTCACCCTTTTCCATTTTTACGTATAAATCATCGCCTATTTTAATAACAGACTGCGTTATTTTTATATTTATATAGGATTTCGTTCGCTATCCTTGCTACGAGCTAATTTCCAATTTCAATCGAACAAAAATATGATGTGAGCCGTTACGTTAGAGCTCTCGCGTATGATGTTAAAAGGTTTCGAAAAAGGTATGAGCTAAGATAAATTTTTGGCGTTTTGGAGCTGACGAGGGATACGAATCATTTTGCGATGAAAATCGGTAGGTACCTATTATACATCTAATTTTAAAAATTAAAAGACTGAAACGAAAAGGTCTAATATTTTCTGAAATAAGTCCTATTCATTTCAAGAGAAAAAAAAAACAAAAAATATTGAAAAAATACCTATAAAAGCTAAGATAAGATAGGTGATATTGGCATTTTAAACTAAGAGAAACTATTTTTTTTAAAAATACTTTGTTCAAATGTAGAAGGAAAAGTTTGAAAGAAATATAGGTATCTACTTATAATTTTTCCAATATTTCAAAAATCAATGCCTGCATTAACAAGAAATTGAAATACTTTTACAAACATCACAAGATTGATTTTCTCATCAAAAAATTTTAATTCCCCGTTCGGCGAAAAAAAATCAAAAAACTTTATGAACACTTAATTGTGAATTGGCTACAGCAAATTTACTTTATTGCGTAATTCATCAAATTAGTAGGTACCTAATTTATAATTAATAAGGTAGGTATCGACTGAGAATACAATTTTTCAGGACCATCGAGAGCCAGAATGGGCCCAAAGAAAATGTAATTTTGGTTGTCCTCCCTCTCTCTCTCTCTCTCTCTGAAAAATCAACAAACAGAAGAGCTAATTTTCATCAATGTAAGTATACCTAGGTATACCTATTAGTAGAAGAGCTATACCTACTGCGATTGCCACGAAATAACTGAAAGCTGGGACTGTTCTCAAAATTTAGTATACCATTATTTTAAAAGCACTCGGTCTGCCAATCCGCAGCTGCTGCTTTAAAGCTCAGCGAAAGCTCAAAATTTCACAATTTTTCTGAACTTTTAGCCGAGAAAACTGATGGCTCAAATTGGTACCAAGTTATAGCATTTTTTGCGCTGAATCCGAATATGTAGATCTGTCGACCCTAGAGTGCTGCCAAAGCCCCACCAGACTGGTTCAAAGAGGGGTCAAATTTCGCAAATTTCATCTTTTGGGGCTAAATTCCCATAAAAAGCTATTAAATCGGTTTAAAAAAGAATTTTCAAGCAGTTTAACGAAATGCTCTAAGGGTAGGATGATTTTTAGACGCCAAAATTTTTCAACATTTTCATTTGGGGTGGGCATAAGGGGGGTGTCGAGAAATTCACCAAATATGGCCTTGTGATACATCAAAATGTATGTTTTTTGGGCCGCAGAATTCGATTATGGCAATATTTTTCACATCACTCGGTCTTCCGATCCGCAGCTGCTGCTTTAAAGTTCAGTGAAAGCTCAAAAGTTCACAATTATTCTGAACTTTCAGTCAAGAAAACTGATGAGTCAAATTGGTACTCATCAATTATAGGATTTTTTGCGCTGAATCCGAATACCTATGTAGGTCTGCCGACCCTAAAGTGCTGCCAAAGTCCCGCCAGACTGGTTCAAAAGACGAGTGGGAAATTTGCCTAAAAATCATCTTAGCCCTAGAGCATTCCATTAAACTGCTTGAGAATAATTTTTAATCCACTTTATAAATTTTTATAAGGATTTAGCCCAAAAACACATAAACATGAGCTTTTTATGGGAATTCAGCCCAAAAAGATGAAATTTGCGAAATTTGACCCCCCTTTGAACCAGTCTGGCGGGGCTTTGGCAGCACTTTAGGGTCGGCAGACCTATACATATTCGGATTCAGCGCGAAAAATGCTATAATTTGGCACCAATTTGAGCCATCAGTTTTCTCGGCCAAAAGTTCAGAAAAATTGTGAGCTTTTGAGCGTTCACTGAGCTTTAAAGCAGCAGCTGTGGATTGACAGACCGAGTGCTTTTAAAATATGGGTATGCATACTAACTTTTGAGACCAGTCCCAGCTTTCAGTTATTTCGGGGCAATCGCAGTAGGTATAACTCTTGGACTAATATACCCGTTTAAAAATTTTTTGATTTTCCAGATATTTTTTTTATAAATCCATTTTTTTATGGTTGTTAATTCCACACCCTTCATTTTTCTGGTCCTCCAGAAGATTGCAGCTTCGCAAAGTCGTCTATATCACTGTCCCTCTCGTATATTAAATTTTCTTGGTGTTCTTTTTGGAAAAAAATTGAATTAAGTACATACTCGTACTTACTCACCTATTCAATTGAAACAACAATCCGTTTTCAATTCGAATCATTGGTAATTTCAAAGAAAGTATTTATGAAACAAAAAAAATGTGAATATTCCACACTTATCAAATGTGCCTATGTAATTCTAAAAAAAAAAAAATCAGCCGAATTTGCACATTTCATTCATACATTACGTATTTCAAAGGACTTTAACCTCAGTGAGACTAATTCTTCACATTCAACAGTTGATGTATATTTTCATGAAATTCTCATAGTTTTATAACTTATACCATCCACTTACTTAAGAATTCATTTTGGAAGATAGGTATATTTTTAAAAAAAAAAACAAATATCAGAAATAGGGTAATCATGCCTACAGTACATCTCACTTTTACGTGAAAAATTTAAAGTCCATTGAGTTCGGTTTTTAATACAAAACACCATTTAAAGTCGTATTACATTTGAATAATTTTGAAAATTATTTCATAATTTTGACTAGACTTCCAACCAACGACCAAATGCATAACAAACTAAAAACAAAGTTAACCTTGATAATAACCCAATTTTTGTCGCAAAACTTTAATATAATTACAACATTCTTAAACTTCAAAAGTTTGTGAAAACTTATACTTTTTGAAATTCGAAACGACTCATTTAGTTTTTTCTTGAAGAACAGATTTCTCTGTTGGTAAACTTTTTTATAATTTTTTTCGGTGTGCGAAATATGGAAACATCTTGAATTGACCTCACTAATGACCCGCCTATATTTACTACAGAGTACTTTGGATAATATACTCGTATTTATGTGTGCAGGAAGTTTAAATTGATATGAAATCAGTTTTTGATTTACGTACGTATTAGATTACGTAATTTTTGATCATACCTACTACGATTCATTTTTATGAAAATTTCCCTTTCAAAAGTTGATATTCAAGTTGAAACGTGACTTTATATTGATAAATCATGCCAAATAATTATTGATAACTAAGTAGGTACCTACATATATCAAAGATTTAATTTTATTGATCGAATGGTTACAATAAATTTTTGCTTATTCTTAGATCAAAAATTACACTGACCATAATTCATGAACAATCATTCCTATCATATTTTATAAAAAATGTTTTAAAACCCAAAAGACTACCTAAATCATTTTTGTAATTCATTTTATATTTTCGAAGTTTGATTTTAATCATTCACTTTTATGGAAAATTTCTTTGACTTTATACTTGATGCTCATTTTGTTTAACGAGCATACGATTTTTGCGTCGATGAGTTTGCTTGATGTAAAATTGATACGAGTAATCGACTAACTCAAGAAAGTACCTACATAATTTAAAAATGTTGAACAAATTGTCTAAAGCCAAAATTGAAGGGGACAAGTAACACTGACAGAAGGTTGAGCTTCGAAATTCCCTTTACACATTGGGGATAGTATTTTCAATTTTCATGTAGACAAAAGAATTTTCGTGGAAGGTTTGCTCAGTTAACAAAATACTTATCATATCCACGATTATTTTTTCATCGTGGAATGTGCAAATTTGTTCCAAAAAACAGTTCATAGACTTTAAAAATCGACTTTAGGTATAGGTAAAATAAAACACATTAACATAGCACAATTTTCATCGAGAAATTTTCCATTTCCATAATCAAGAATTTGTTACTGCTTTCAAATTGAACCATTTATTATGACTAAATATATTAGCTGACCATTGTTTTTCATGTTTATTTTCATTTTCATCGAATTATTACAAATTAATATACCTACGTAAACCGGTCATTTCATTTGATCTAAAAATTACAAATGAATACGTCTGATTCGAATTTCCCAAACAATGAATTTCATTATAGAAGTTGCACTCGTATAAGTCTACGAACAAATTTAGAATATCATTTCGGTGTGATTGTTTTGTTTTTGTGAAAAACTTTTTGAACGAACTATTTATTTTAATATTTTAGCATAAAGCTCACACACTAAATAAGCATACTTATAGGCTAAAATTTCATAGGTACGCCATCGATAAACATAGGCTGGTAATAAGTTGATAGGTAACTAGGCAGCAAGGTACCTACGTAATATGATATGGATTTTTTATTTTGGAAATTTTATAAAATTAAATTTTTCTTTTCCTTTGAAATTTTTAAAGTTTACCTTTTCCGTCAAATCTTTTTTTTTTACAATATTGATTTTAGACCAACTTTTGGCTAACTTTACACACGCAGCAGGGGAATAATAGATGGGCAAAACTTTTAGCACAGAAATAAGGTCAAACTTTTCGTTAACAAACAGAAATAAAAAAAAAGTTTTTCTTCTCCCACCCATAAGAAGTAAATAGCTTGCGCTGGTTAAAATTGTTCCGCCCTTATCTAGCTGCGGATACGCTCGCATTGGATGGGCTGTAGACTAGCGCTCAGACGATGTTGCCTATAAACCCACCTACCTAACTTTATATCAAAACTTTTATCTGTCTCTCTCTTTTTCCAATACTTTCTCTTTAATTTCTGCAGATTTGTCGTTCACGAATGATTTCTATTTCCGTAAGAAATTTTGGTTCGACGAGAATCATAAAAATTCATTCGATTTGTACGAATAAAGGTGTAAAAATATTCGCAAAACATGCAAAAATCTCGTACCATTGGACATATTCCGGAAATAAAAAAATTATTTTCGAAATTTATAAATATTGCTTTGGTTTTTGTAAGGTTTTATTCTTATGTACTTGGTGCTTACTTGAGAATTTGTGGCATAAAATAGCATTTTATACGAACTGGCTGGATTATTGATTATTGAGGTTTTCACAATTTGAATTGATTTTTGAAGTGGTGTTTTGAAAATGTATAGTAAATATTATTGATGTAACCGGCTCCATTAAATGCAAATATTAAGAGGGGTACACATTTTCAAATAATTTCGATTATATTAATTTGAAACCAGTCATTACATCATTATATTATTTTTTATTCCAAAAAATGATCAATACTTTTGGATGTAAACTTCATTAAATTTTTACTTTCGTAAGTCAAAATTGAAATATTTTCATCAAAAAAGTGCTCAGCTGGGCTAAGGAATTCTTCAACGTCTTAATATCAATGCCTTGAAATATTTGAAACGAGCGCGAGTTGAATTTATCTAAATTAAATTTTAAGTTCGTATTAGAATCGCGTGATCAAAAAAATGAATCAAATTATCCATAAAAGTTTTAGGTGCGCAGCATTCTGCGACTTTCAGCGTTCTTATGCTTTCTTACAGAAAATTTTTGTTCCTCTTTCATCGTTCGATTAGGAGTATTTTTTCTCCTCTTTTTCACGCTATTCGTCGCCCACAATGTAATTACTTTGGTACAAGAGGAAAACTTGGTATTTTAATTAGCGTCGAGAAAATTTCTCCGACTTCGTCCATTCCACTATGAATTCCACATCCTTGGGCATCCAATATTTTTAATTAAGTTTTAAGCCTTGATTAGTTTTATATTGGAGTAAAAAAGTATATTAAGAGTAACAAATAAGAGAGTACTTTTAATTACAAACCGAATCCAGAATTAATTTACGCTCAAGTGAACGAAATCGTCGCGCTCACGGTGTTCTGTAATGTGTTCTTTTCTCGCTGTTTAACGTCAGTATTAGCAAAATATGAACAATAATGGACGTTCAATGCACATATTAGCTGAGGTGAAAATTGCGTCTTATCAACAACGAATTTTTAATAAAAAACAAGGCAAATGAAGTACCTATTTAAAAGTTGAAAAACTTAATGCTTACGTTTCGACTTTTAATAACTTCTTTTTTTTTTACTTACGAAGTACTGAGTGGGACGTCGTATAGTTGTCGTCGACCTTATGAAGAGATTTTAATTAATTTGTAAAACTCTGACATGCTTTGTAAATGAAACATGTTAATGTCGAAATTGTATTCTACCTTAACGGACTTTTCTTAACAACTAGTCATTTTACTCGTACCTACCTACTACATAGTTTTTAGCTGCATGTCTGAAACATTTCACTATTTAAAATTCGTTATAATAAAGTTTTATAGTTTTACAAGCGCGGGATGTGAACAAAATTTCAATCTTCAAGTCACTTTCAAAAATATACGATAGGTTGAAAATATCTGCATCCAACACCAGCTCAATGGGTTTCTCGGCCGAGATGGTAAGGGAAGGGAGTCGAATGGAATATGTACAAGTACTACCAAACGGTTGTTTTTCTTATCTGATTTTGTAACTATGTTGGCACGACTACCAGTTTGATATTGTCACGTTTCTGGTCAATTTGGCAATTATTAACGTATAGCCAAAAGTTATAATAATGGTGGTAAAGTGGTGTTTTTCTCCTGCTTTACAGTATCCAGCTGAGACCTGTTGAAGTTTATTTGGCCAGTATATCTGTTTGGTCTTTTCAAATGGTGTAATCGAATGATTTTGTAGCAGACGTTTTTCCATTAGGTAGCCTGTTTCACTAAAAATTGAATAAAAGTTCTAGTGTTCTAATAAAATATTAATTTTTTAAATAATATTTTAGATTGAGTTGAAATAAACGATCGAATAACCGCATATATACAAACACTTTTTTCATGATCCATAAAACTTACACCAAGTACTCAAAATCTTCAAATACCTGAACAGAACTTTGGTAACCCTTGAGCAATATAAACATGACCAAGTGCTTGAAAATTACAGCTAAAATTAGTACAAATAGGTGAAATATTAACCAAAAAAATGATTCCTAATGGCAGACGTTACGCACGATGTGCTTCGTACATGTAATCCGCGTCGAGATCATTGGCCTCCTTATAGGAAAAGAAACTTTTTAAAAGGGCGGAAGCAAAGTTTTAAATGTTTGTACTTATTAGTTTGGTGATGAAAGTTGATAAAAGTTTTCTGAAAATTACGGTCGCAACTGTCTGAAAGTCAAGGTCTCTAAAGTTTATTTTGGAAGTAAATCGAAATAACAAACTTAAAATTTACAGCTTAACTCTAACTAGTTTATGGAAGTTTGAATCCCAATTTATGTCCCACTTTTACTATATGACGAAGTAAAAACAAAAATCAAAAGAAAATATTCTCAATACTTATTGAATAGTGTAAAAACAAGCAGTTTCCTTCCAACTTTGTCGGTAAACGAATACTTGCCACTTGGTAGAGGAAACTCGTGTACTTGCTTGTAAGTTTGATGATTTGCGGTTGTTTAAGTGGCGTAGAATTTTTTCCAATGAGGATACCAACATTATTTTGAAAAAGAATCGATCTAAGGCTTCTTTTTGACCGATGTAGCTGTAAGGGTTAAGGAGAGGAACTAGACCCCTAATCTGGATGCATTTTATGGGTGTATTTTATGTCCTCATCATAAGGTCAAAGTACTTAAAACTTTCCTTGAGTATAACCATGAGTGAAAATTTGAATAAATTAGCGATGTTAGCTAAAAAAAAAGAGAATTTTTATTTTTATTTTGTTGGTGGATTTTCTGTATGTTTTTATTATATACAAACTCACAATCAGAAAGATTATACCCTGGTCGTTCTTCAATTAGGGCAAAAATTTAGAACATCAATACTCGTAAGTACCTAAGTTGAATTTTGCCCATTTTTCCTCTGTACAAAAACAATAGGTACATACGTATATTTTATGAAGGTAGACTCTCAAAAAATATATACATATTAAACAGGAGATTTTTAAAATTAGAAAAAAAACCTTTTCGTTCTTCCTCACTTTGCTTGGAGAGAAAAATTCTATTGATCCTGTTCTTAAGTAGGAATCTGCTAATAATTTTTCAAAAAGTTTGCGTTTTTATTCATTTGAATGAGGCACGAACTCACATGTTTTGAAGCCATTTTTGACACAAGTGTGACAAATTATATTTTTATGGCCTAAACTCTGCAAAAAATTGTATAAAATTTGGAAGAGTGCAATATGATTAGCTGCGACTTCTAAAATCTTCCATTTTAATCATATTATTATAACATCACGTTTTGATGCTCATAGTTTTTTCAAAAGATTTTCCTGGGCTTCTCAAGCAAAATCTCAACTCTTAATTGACCGTTTTTCAACGTTGTAATTTATTCACTTTTCCATTTTTGTTTACAGTAAAATGCCTTCTTTTCAATATTACAAACCTGTTTCTATTTCTTTCCCATCCTTCAAAAATCTTCATTAGGTACTTATCTGTCCTTAGCTACATCATTTATACTAAGTAAAAGAAGGTAAGTATACTATTGGTAATCGTCTTTCTTCAGTAAATTTTCAAATAGGTAGCCTTAAATACGAGTATTATGTAGGTACCTCGAATGATCTAAAACGCCATTTTTCATTTTACATGAAAATATACCTACCTACGCACGTGGTAAGTATAGGTAAGCAGTAACGAACACGGATCTCACTTATTTTATCCTCTGTCATTTTTCGTATAGCCAGCGTGATGCATTGAACAAAATATCCGTATAGCATATTATTTTACAAAGTAATAACAAGACAATATTTGCTAATAAATAGCACCCGTTTCAAAGTGACATTTGTGATACAGTTTCAGGGGATACTAATTCAAAAGTTTGTTTCAAACGAGCATAATAGAGATTTCTATAAGTTACGCAACAGCATAAAGTTGAAATATTGTCAGTCCTGTCACAATTTACTAAGCTACGTGCTTTAAAACTTATTTAAAAGGTTGCGACCTTGCTGTAAGCTACACAGGAAAATTCGTCCAAGTTGAGAGAAAAACCACTAAAACTGATACCGCAGCTAAAACGCATCAGCATAGATGGTAAAAATCGCATCGAATAGCTTCGTTTCTCGCAAAATTCGTGAGTACAAAATTTTCGCGTTGGAAAATGGATTTTGTAGAGTTGCGAACGTTGGAAATGTGAGGAAATTCGAAGTGATGTATATACAAAATTACTCGATGAAAATTGAAAAATAATGAGTAAAAATAGGCAAAAATAAAATTTTTCTGAATGCTATGTCCAGTCGAATCTCGAAATAAACTACTGCTGCTCTACAAAGTGGCAACTTGACTAACATGCGTGTTATAGGTACACTTATTTAAGCTGTGAAGTCAAGATCTACATAATATATTTAAAAAATTGTTCAAGAATTGCTCAAATGTAAAGCTTGGCATTTGTGTTCAGATGTACGTATTTATACAAAAACTTTTACTATCTACCATAGATATTAGCATAAACAATTTCAAAATTAATTCTTCAGGTTATGCTCAGGCATACTTAGAAAGAAAGAACTGACGATATCTTTGAAAAAAGTATGCGAATGTTTCAATGAATTGTTATTCATTACCGAACATGGATCAATTTTTATTTCAAGTTTTATTTTTATACTTATATGTAGTATGTAGAAGATTTAGGAGGTATGTAGTACCGACAGATAGGTACCATACTGAATTTTATAGGAGAAGGATTACCAGGATTCAAAGGAGTAGGATTGAAAAAATAAACCAATGTTTGATCTTAGATCGACAATTCGACATGTCAGATCATTTTTCATTATATTTTTTTGTATTTTGACTGAAATTGAGGGTCTTTGGACGCCGGAGCTAAGAGCTTTTGAGATCCTATTTTGAAAATCAATTTCTCAAAAGGAAAATAAAAAACAAGGCTTGCAAACCGGATAGATGTCACTCTCGGTTTTGGTTTCGGTTTTATGTTTTTTGAAAAAGTAAAGGTTTTGGTTTTGGTTTCGGTTTTTAAATATGTAAGTATATCACTCTTCACTTCCGATTTTGGTTAAGGGTTTTGATTTCAAATGAATCGGTCTCGGTTTCGGTTTTGGTTTTTTCCTTTTTTCTCCATTTTTTAGAGGGAAGAAAGCAAAGAAGGTGATCACTTTTTCAAATACTTTGTGTATGTGACTAGAAAGCGGCACTTTGGCAGTGCCATCAAAATTGTCAACTTTTTTAGTTTTCACCTATATCATCAGTTTTTACTTCATTTCTACCAAAAAATGCAGTATTAATTAGGCTAATTACCTGAAAAATTCCAAAACCGAAACCAATTCAGTGCTCAATTGGTTAAGGTTTCGCGGTTTTGGACTTTGAATTTGAGAAATAACACTACCGGTTTTGGTTTCGGTTTTGTTGAGGGAAAATAACGCTCCTGGTTCTGGTTTTGGATTTGAGTACCTAATTTTAATCGGTTTTTGGGGGTTTCGGTTTCGGTTGGCTGGTTTGCAAGCCCTGATAAAAAAAAGTGCCTTCACTGTAATTTTAAAAAAAAATTTGAAGCCTTCAACTGTTGCAATTGTTATGATAATTTGAATTTTCATCTTGAAGGTTCAAGTTCGAGCTTTTCAAGTATATTAATAAAAAGCTTAATGACTGATTTTATGA
The DNA here is from genome assembly GCF_950023065.1 of Planococcus citri. Taxonomy (NCBI): domain Eukaryota; kingdom Metazoa; phylum Arthropoda; class Insecta; order Hemiptera; family Pseudococcidae; genus Planococcus; species Planococcus citri. Next base: position 51,121,758 of record NC_088679.1, read on the forward strand.
TTTTAATTTTTTAAGCACTGCAAACGGATTTGTTACAAGCTATACCAGTTTTGAAATATGAATCCTCAAATATACACAGTTTTTCAAGATATCGTAAATGCATAAAATTGTGATCTCTTCCCCCTCTCCCGTTTTATAGCATTAAACTCCCAAAGAGAGCTCCTAAACAACATATGAACAGAATCAGAGGATTTATCTTAATGCTGAAAAGGATCTCCTTGTGAATCTTACTGTATTTACGGCGAACTGGTTATGCAATTTTATTAACTCCTACTTACACAGTCGCCGTGTTCTGAGTACCTGGGTATAATATAAAATCTTATTGAAACATTTTTTTTTTCATGCTGATAAAAATAGTTGATGAGTTTTATTTTTAAAAATGAAAGTTTTCAATGTGGGGGTCAAAGCTCAGCTTTCAATCTCTTATCGCAACAAAAATTTCGACAATTTTTCAAATAATCATGATAACTTTTCGAAATGGGAAATTGAAAAAACAAATTGAACGTTACACCTACTGCACATTTTTGAGAAGATTAATTTTGAGAAAATAGAAAAAAATGATAATGCATAATTTTGAAACATGTTTAATAGATCATAAAAATTATCAAATTCTAAAAGAGTTTTTGGAAAAATCAAGGAAATGCACATAAGTAGTTCAAAGTTGAAAATGTTTAATGCTGTAGACAATTTCTAGGATGGATGAAGCTCTAGCATTCAAAAAAATATAAGTGAGCAAAAAATATAAATTTTAAAAATTTGACCAAAACGATCGCAAAAAAAAGTAAGTAATATTATTGACATATTTTAGCCTGTATGAGAATAGTTGAAGCGTTCGTTTTTCTAAAATATGTATCTCTCTAAATTTGAAACAATGAAATTTGACTGCTAAGCAGTGAAATTTCACTGTTTCAAATTTAGAGAGTAAATTTTCTTATAATACATGTAAAAATGTGGTAAAATTGATGAAAATTTGTAAACGGTAAAGGGGCAAAAAATGAAAAAAATCGTGTTTTTTCGAAAATGACCCTATCTTGAAGACCTCTTAACTCAGTTCCCTAAAGCGTTAAAAAAAATTTATAGCACGTTATCAATTCAATGTCCTCAAGACTGAAACTTTTAAATTCTATTTAGTAAGTACGTTTCTCACCTCTCTCTTCTTCTCTGCAAATTTCAATCATTCACAAGAAAATTAACGTACGAGTATTTAGGTACCAAGTAGATGCATCTAAATTTCCTCACCCTCAATCGACCTCGTTCGTGATAACATTAAAAATAAACCAGAAAACGAATATAAATCGCAAAATCTATACTTGCACACGTTTTTTTTTGTTTTTTGTTTTTTTTGCTTGTACCAGTGAACGAAGTATAATCTGTCAGAACATAAGCTACAGCTCTGAAATCGAATCTCGATTATTTTAGGAAATTGGTGAGCGTAAAAATTGAAGTGGCGTTCTGTTGGAGCGCCTTGAGATTTTTATCGTGACAGTTAAGAAATAAGTGTTTTCAATCGAAATAACTTAATAGCGGCAGATTAAAGGAGGCGGGAGTAATCCGTGCGACAAGACGGAATGTATCTCTGGGGGCTCGTTGAAGATGCCAGGCGACACCAAGCATTTCCATTCATTTTTTTCGTTCTTCACCTCCTTACCAATTCGACTGTGGCACTTCGTTATGTTTGAAATTATGGTTAAAAATTAATTCTAGCTATCTATTTGGGACTCGCGGAGAAGAAAAATTCGTTTCTAGTTTGCGACGCATTTTGAACCTCCTCTCTCCCTTCCTTCCAAGGGATTTGGTTAGCATATCGTGCATATAGTATGGTATTCTTTTAAAAAGAAAAATCGAATCAGCGAATTTGTCTAGCGAACTGAACAAAAACGAAGATTTGTTTTTCATTTTGTTTTCCTAGGCTAAGTGTATAGCGTGGTGCAGATTGTATTACGAAATGAAAATATTCATATATGAAATCACGTTTGCACATGTTCATCAAAAAATAGAAAAAATACAATGCCGTTTACCGAGTTTGATTTATTTATATGCATGCATTTCTAAATCGAATGAAATTCCCAAATGCGTCCAGTGTTTGGTCGCAATATGTCAAAATTTGACGTGTAAAGAAGAAAAAACTTGGTTCATCTCGAAGGAATAAAAGTCCCTGTAACAGCTCCTTGCTATGTCGTGGATCTTTACAAATGGGCATTATTCTTGAAGTGTCCGGCCGTCAATCGCATTTTACCCTATGATTTCTACCCCTAAATATTATTTATTCTTTGACAGCGAAACATCTCATATTTTGAATACTAAAAATTTGCTCGTCTCTTTTTTCCTACACATTCGGTAGCCGTTATAAATTAAAATCCTGGTATTAGCTTATGATATATCTGCAGGATACGCTGAACTATACATATATATGTACAATATACATAGTCCACTGTTTTTCCACAGCATACGAGTACTCGTGGTATATTACATATATAGGAGAAATACTTGGCTGATATAGGGAGTATATTTCTGTATCGTCTACGTTAATTTAACATAGACGATACGCGAAAAGTTTGCCTACCTATATCACAAATCTGAACTGTACGCATGCTACAGTAGATTCTATTCCATGTAACTTTCAATTATAATGAAATCTTTCCAGGGAATTTAACGACAGAAAATTCAAACCCAGCCTTTCGTTAATTTTGTTACTGACCTAGTCGTCGAATGTTAGGTATGCATTGTTTTTGACAGTAACTTAATCATCATTTTCTCCACTAATTCGTTCAAACACACTACCTGACATGTTCATACATTTCTGTTTTCTCTTATTTGGTAATTTGTTTCAATATGAAAACCATACTGTATCGAGTCTGGCTCAAAATAATCTTGTTATTAGAATAATGCATTATACGTATCTGTACGTGGTATAGGTAAATCGTAGTTTCTTTAAGAGGTATTCATCATCAAGCAATAATGGTAAAATGCCCCTGAACTTTATCAGATTTAGAAAAATGCCCTCGATTATTCGATTATACGTAGGTGTTTAAGATGTTTCAAAAAAAAATCCAGTTAACCTCCATCCTCCTCTCGCTGTGTTTCACAGTTAAGTACATACACGTATTATTGAAAAAAACGAATTTTTGAGATCGATAACTTTGAAGGGGTTAGGATTTCCATCTATTTGTAAGATCTGCTGTTCCAGAAAATTCCAGTTGGGTAGTTCAAGTGTGATTTACTAACGTTGAGGATTTCGAAAAAAAAAAAAAAAAAATACCTGACAAAGAAACCTCTCGAGGTGTCAACAAGATCGCGATTTTAGGAAAGATCATGATCTGAAACCGACACAGCCAAAATTTCAGATGTCCAAATTGATTTATAAATTTTTGGTACCTAAATTTCTGAAAATTTCAAAATTGACTAGTTTTGGCAATTTATGCGTTTAAAAAAAGTATACCTACCTATGCATTTATTTTGTGAAAAATTACGAAAATTTGTCCTGAAACTTATGTCAACTCTCTTGGACCGAATTTCGACATTTCCAGCCATTCTGGAGCCTCCAGCACGATTTTCGATTTCTCCAGAAGGCATTGAAATTAATTTGGGTCGCTAACATGGAGTTGTGACTTATCCTCGACTAAGTAAAACAGTTTATAGTGTGTTATTTTGACCAGAATGTTTAGGTACGTAGGTATTAGGTAAGATAGTCTAATATTGTAGGTAAGTACATAAGAAAAAAATTCAAAAATTCAAACATTTTCAGCTCATGGGAAATTTTTGAAAGTAGCACGTATAGCTTTCTACTGACTGAAACCAACCAACCCTTCCCCACTCCATTTAAAATTTTAATACTTGTAGCCATTCTAGAGCCTACAGTAAAATTTTCGATTTCTCCATAAAACGTGAAAGTTGCTTAGTCAGCTGAAAATCGAGCCGTGGCTTATTCTCAACATTATTGAACATGTTTATCCACACTTCACCCGATTTTCAGGTGGATGGACACCTCAAGTGTGTTCATTTGACTAGAATATGCTGAGGAAAAAAATTCAAACAATCAACAATTTTCTGTATGAAAAGAAATTCTTCTAATTTGCACAAATGGCTTTGTCTTGACTGAAACTAACCCTTAAAATATGAATTTGACCATTTCGAGCAATTCTGGCACTTCCAGCGCAATTTGTGGTTTCTCCAGAGCTTCAAAATTTTTCTAGAAGACGTGAAAATTAATTTGGGAAGCTAAAATTCGAATTGTGGCCTTTTCTAGACTCATTTAACAATTTTATTCACGAGGAAATTTTTTTGAACAGAATTTTTTGATGATACCTAATTGGAGAATGCTGGTCAAAGCACATCCTCAAATTGGTGTCAGCCTGGAAATCGGCTCAAACGAGGATAAACGCTTCAAATAACAAGTGAAGAATAAGCCTCAATTCGATTTTTAGATGCCCAAATTAATTTCCACGCTTTCAGGAAAATTAAAAAAATTCCAAATACCTAAGTCAAAAATCACACTGGAGACTCCAGAATGACCAGAAAAGAACGATCAATTTTGAATTTTTTAAAATTGATTCACTAAAAATCGAACTCAATTTGGGCAACTGAAATTCCGGTTGTGATGATTTCAGACCATGCTCTTTCCAAAAATCACGATCACGTTGAAATGGAAGGCAGATACCTGTAGTGGTTCCCCAGTAAATAGGTACATATATCACAAGCTTTTTGTTGGATTCGTGTATTGTTAAGGATCATCGGTGTTCGGTGAGATAGTATTCTTGTAATTTTTGTCTCATAATGTAGACGTGTAACTTTACTAATTTACACAGACGGTATCTCGAGGGAAATCTTCGTGTTTCAGTGACTTTTCACGACTCACCAGTACGATGGTAGGTAGTCTTTTCAAGCATGAATTTTTATAATGTGTACCTAAATATTTTTTCATCACACCCAAGTTATAAATTTACGAGATTTTTCAAAATGATCGACGTTCATATACCTACATACGTAGGTAGGTAGGTTGATCAATTTTTCCATAAAATTATACCGCTATATGGTGGAATTGAAAAAAATTTGAAACATTCATTTCAAACGAGTAGGTAACATATCGTTATGATAACAGTATTTTTACGCTGTCAACTGTAGGTACCTATTAAATTAATATTGGTTTTTCGTTCTCTCGTGCGTGTTTACTTTGTGAAAAATAATAAGATTTCGACGTGGGCGAAGGAACGCAAACACAGTACTCTTGACAATTAATTATTTTAGAATTTCCAGGCGAACGAAGTTGATATTAAATTTATATAAGTACAACGGCTACGAAAAAGCACGTATGCAGTCGCGGGCAAAAAGCAAGTGGAAGTTCGCGCTTGATCCATATGACGGGCGAAGGGTCTAGATAATGAGAACGAGTGTCAAGTAAATTAAAACCGCGGTGCCAGAATATCAGATTATGTGGAAAGACGGGCGGGGGATTAACTGTACAAGAAGAAACATAAGAGTTGAAGCAAAGGGCTAAGGTTTCGTACTGACGTTACTACGAAGCTGCGGAACTCATCTTGTATTCCGAACGAGTGAAAAGACGCGGACAGCTTTAGAATGAGACAAAGGGTCTAACGCGAACTCCGGGTTAGCGATACCCCCTTAAGAAACGACCTGTAGAAAACTAAGAAGCATCGTAATTTCTTCGAAAACTTCTGCTCAAATACTGGTCTAACTTACCGCGTACGTTATTGTACTTTTATAAGACCGATATCGTCAAAGCTAAACCAAAATTGCGTAATCGGCAGTTGGGATTAATTTACTAAGCGTTTAATGCATATTAATATGCGTTTTCTTATTCGCATCGCTCGAATTTACAATAATCGTGCAAATTTTTCATCGACGATGGCTTCGACCTTTTTGCAAATGTGACTACCTACTACGTTAACAAAAATAGGTTCGTGATGTTCTATTCAACACCTACCATACCTACGAGTAGCATTTAGGTAACATTGAGGTGAGTGGTTGGTACAAAAAAGTTTCTATGAATATTGATTGTTTATCTCAGAATTCGAAGGGATATGTAATCATTTTTACAAAATTTAGGAAACCAATTTTTTAAAGTTATGCTATGAAAAAAATTTCATTTGGATGGATTGTATGTACCTACCTACTTATTTTTTCCAATCATTCAATCAAATCAATCGAATATTTAATTTCAATTCAGAGACCGTGCGCCAAACAATTTTAAAAATCTGATTTTTTTAAAAGTAGGTATCAGACAACGTATATGGAACATGTAGTGATTGACATTAGTCTGTTTCTGCACATATTAGCACATACCTACTCGATTCTTTCGCCTCTTGAAATCGTACAACAACCAAAATCAACTTTACTACTACCACTAAGGTACCTCTTGAAATCACAAGATATCTCATATTTCTAACTTGAAAATCCCCCAATAAATCTCAACTTTCTTTTTATTGCTTAAACAGTGAAGATGTTTTGATTTGAAGTACGCTTTTGACTGAAAGTAAATAGTATTTTTTTGTCGACGAATCAGCAAAATTTAATATTACGTTTCGTTTCTATCAACAAAATATTCAAAAATCGAAAACTCTTGTTTGCTATAAACAGATATTAAAGAAAATAGCGATTAGATTAAAAGAGGGTTAGTTACTGCTACTTCTGTGGAAAAGTTATATCTTCTTTTAATTACTGCGACTCGAAGTTCTCTGTTTCTTTCATCGTTGATATAAAATGATGAAAATGAGAAACTTCTTTCGGTGACGACGTGTCCTTAAAACGCGCTGAGTTTACAATTCGCGATTATGAATTTTCTTTCAATTACCGCGAGGCAGCGAATCGTAATCGATGGTGGTTGATTGGTTTCTAATCGGACGGAATTAATTAAACATTTTCACCGATGAATGCGTATCAACTTTCTAGAAATTTTAGATGAAGTGTAAGTATTTGTATAAAGATTACCTACGTTCTACGTTGAGTATTTCTTTTTTGTCGAAAATAAGAAATGTTGAATGATGCCCAGGGCCCTTTTTGAAGGGAAGTTTGAGGTCGGTGGAATAAGTTTAGTTATGGAACTTACATCGATATTGTACTCGCAAGTCGTATGCAATGCGTTTATGAGTAAGTAATTATTCGTATTGTTTTTAATTTGAGATCGCTGAGATACCTATATATGTACCTATTAATTCATTTTTCGGATTCTAATTCAGTGATTTAGAATGGGTAAAATATATTACATTTTCAAAAAAAATGTTCAACTCTTTCTCAAAATTGGTAAGGTGGCTGTAGAGATTCGTACTACATATATATAAAGGGTGAAAATAAACCATTGAAAGGACGAAAGAAACTTGTGAAGAAATTCAAGTGGAATCAGAGGAGCCGATTTCAGTTTGCTTCACATTGATGCGAGAGTAGATCTCGTTATGAATTTCACTGTATTTACGGCGAACTGGTTATGCAAATCTATCAACACTTTCAATGTGGCTTGCGTTAATGATTCTCTGTTCTTCCCCCTCCACCCCTACTACGTTTAAAAAAGACGATTTTGTAGACGCTTTGCTTGTCAAAACTGATTTTTAAGGTACCTAGGTATACCTACACAATTTGTACATTTTTAATGGATTTTTTTCAGTAATTCTTGAAAAAATAATTATCAAAAAAGATTCTGATCCAATAAAGAAATATTCAAAAAATATTTTACAGACTTCAGTTTCTTGGTTTTCAGAAAAAAGTTATGGCGCAGAGAAGGGATGGGTGAACGTGGTTTGGGGGACCGGCAGAGGCTATTTCTTGGTAAGGAAATTATATTTAGAAAAGTTCGGATGCAAAATACAACTTATTTTGGATGAATAAGATTTTTTGATTTTATTTAAAAATTGGGTTAATTTTTCAGCTCGACTTGAAATTTTCAAGAATTGTTTCAAAAATAGAAATCATCAAGTTGGGAGGTGCATGGGTAAATAAATTATGAGCCGCCCTATACGGACTATATCTAAGAAGATCAACGATGGAATCGTTCGCTTTTTCTTTGAGGCTAGAGGAATAAAAATTATAATTAAAATTTGAGATTGTTTTACATCATAAGTCATAACTAATTTTTTCAATGAGTTTTACCAAATTTGGAGAGAGTACGGATTTAATCATTTTATCCTTAAATGCCACCTTTGCTTCTTTCAAAACGATGTATTTTTTCGTCTAAAGCTCTATAAAACAAAGTAGAAACGTTGCATTATTCATCACGCTTAATTTCTTCAGATCGTATAAAAATGTATCTAATTCTTGGATCGTAAAATTTTTCGATTCTTAACACTCGACAATTGTCGAATTCAACAGAATTTTGCAGTTTTTTTTTTACACAGCTAATATTTAAATTCATTTTAAAGCAGTGGTTTTTTCTTCAAAAGCATTTCTTTTTTAACAAAATGGGGACAAAATGAAATTTGAAAGAGTTTCGTAGAGAAAGTCTTTCGTAAGAGATCATTTGCGCTTTACTCGTAGTAATTACACTCGTTCCCACAACGACACAAGGTATGGAGATAATTTCGAAGAGAGAAACTCCTCGCACAGTTTAAAACATCACGTACCCTCACAATAAACTAGCTGCGAATGTAAACAAAAAATACGTACCTACCTACGGAGCTCATCTCGAATTCAAAATCACAATAAAATTTCATTCATGTTGTAAAAAAGTACGAATAGAGAAAAGTCATGAAGAAGTCGACATCTCAGCTTTGGAGAAGTGTTGACTTACGATATCAGGTGAACAACAGACGAGCTCTCGTCGCGAAGAAGGTGGCATTATTAAGATGCGAAGGAGTGGAGGCTATTTCTTGTCATATTATCTTCGTTATTACTATTGTCATTGCGAAGCAGTTTTCATTTGTCGCGGTCGCGTTCTCGACAAAAGATACGGGGCCACCCCAAATTCGCAGTACAGAAAAGCTGTATCTCTTTTGCAACTTATTCCAAAAGTTCATAATTAACTTATTACGAATTTCAAAGAACCCGTCCGCAATGTTAATTCAAATATTCATTCAATTCCGTCGCTGACGGCTTTTTAATTCAAATGCTGGCAAAACCCGCTTGTCGCCGATGCCGCTCGCGCTATGCCGCGACGCAGTGCACATCTTCAGTCATTATTCCCAACAACCATATTTTATTCAATCGTTCGTTTTCCTCAGTCATTCTTCGCGAGAGTTTTGTGTATTCGGTGTTTTTGTTTTTGATTCTAGTGCTTTTACTTTTTGTTGTATTTCACAATTCTGGAAATGGTATATACCTACCTACACCTTCGTCGTACACCAAACGTTCTTTTATCTCTTTTCTTTCTGTGAAAACTTTTACCAAAGTAGTATTGTTGAGGTGGAATTAACCGTCAAAGCGTTGAAAATTCCATCTGCGTTGAAAATATTGCCCGATGCTTCACTCATCGTCGTTATTTTTTCAACGCGATTCCTGTTATCTGATTATTTTCACTTTTGATGGGTTTCGTTTCTTAATTTTTCAAAGCGTAAAATGCTAAGAATGTAACATCAAGAGAGTTTCTGTTCCAGGTGTATGAATTTTCAACACGAATGTTTCAAATATGTTCTCGCTTACTCCGATCTCTCTACATTACATTCCTACCAAATAAAAACTTGTTATCGTTCTTGTTCTTGTTACGAGTAGAAGCAGGTAGTTACCCACTGCTAGTAAAAACAGCAAGAAAGTGAATAGGAAAACTTATATCATCAATTTGTCGAAAATACGTAGGTAGCCTATTACCAAAAAATACAATGTTAATTTTTTCATTGTGAAATTTCCTCGTTAAGTAATTGTCTTCTCCTGAAAGAAATAGCTTGAATCATGCCATTGGCTCTGTAAAGTCAACTTCAAACAGATGTGTTTTTTTTACGATGAACGTGCATTACAATAAATTAAGTAACCACTTTAAGCGAGTCACAGAAAAAAAAATGTGGGAGAATTTTGACCAAATGCAGTGAAAACTTTCATTTTGAGCTAAAAACTACTTTCAAAAATTTTTAGCTCTGGAGGTGCCCCTGGAGAGAAGATATAGGTCCTTCAAAGAGGAAACATTTTCTAAAACTAGACAGCTAAGCAAAGCTTAGCTGCAAAGTGTGCGTAGCTAGCTGCCTTTTCTACAGCTATAACCGTTATTGCATCTAGGTAGTGCATAAGTGAATCAACCATGTCACAGTGATGAGAATTTTTGAAACTCTCACTGCTTCAAAATAATAATTGTTTTTCAGTGTTTTCATATTTTCCAAATTACAATAGGTATTTCAGAATAATTTATAAGCTTGTATTGCTTCTAAATTAAGAAATTTCTAGTTGTTTTTCATAGGTAGTTTGCATTGTTTTAAAATTTACAAAATTTCAAATCGATTTCCCGAATTCCCCATCGCTACAATTTCATAAAGTTTTCAATAAATTTTCAGAATTTTGCATTGCTGCTGAGTTAGGAAATTTGCAATCAATTTTTAGAATTCACATTGCCTCTAAATAGTCAAATTTTGAATAATTTTTCAGAATTCTTATTGTCTTTAAATTAAAAAATTTCAAATTCAATTTTCAAGTTCATATTTTCCACAAATTGTAAAACGTTTACTCAATTTTTGGAATTCACATTGCCTCCAATTTTTCAGAATTCTCATCTTCTTCATAAATATTAGGTACAATACTTATTTCATAAAATTTTCAAGTTCACATTATATGCTCATATTATTTTTTTTAGAATTTCCATTGTCTTCAAATTTATAAATTTTCAAACCAATTTTCACATTTTCAGAACTTGCTTTTCATTCTAAATTAAGAATTAAATCTTATAAAATACCTATGTTAAGAATTTGCATTGCCTATTACACGAAAAAAATATGGGTAATTTTTACAAAAAAATTTAACTAAATACTCATAATTAAGTACCAGATCACATTCAATAATTTTTACTGTAATTGTATAGTAAAACTTATCATTTTAATAAATTTTGCTATAGGTACCAATAGTAAAAATCGTTTTGTTTTAATAATTTTTACTAAATCATGATAATAAAAATTACATGTTTCAATTGTACAAAAATTAGTTTAATTACTCATTTTGAAGTAATTTTTAAATTATAAGTAAAAAGTTGAAAATTATTCATGTCAAGGTAATTCTTACTATACTTATGGCTATAGGTAGACAAAAAATTAATGAAATGAATTTTTAGTTAGCAAATATATCATAATTCATAACTCAATTTCAGCATTATTTTTACCCCATTATCATGTACCTACTACATAGGTAACTCCGAAGCATTTACCTATCCAATTTTCCTACGAAAAATCTGTCACCTACCTACTTACCTCACGGGGATTCGAACCTGGGTCCCTAAATTTCCTATTCCTACCTACATGCCCTAACCACTCAGCCACCACTTCGCTACGAGGGTTACGGCATTAAAATAATATATTTGTTTGGTAAACGCCCCACCAAACTACTCCCACTTGGAATTTACAGCTAACAGACTGGGGGTGTAACAGGGTACAATGAAACACAGCTGGTGATGGAATAGACTGGGGGTATAGCAGGGTACAATGAGCGGCAGGTGTTCTACAAGTCCCCTTTTCCCTTTTTTAGGATTTAATGCATTAAAATAATGAACTAAAATTGCAATTACTCAGCAACTACCCATCCGAATTGAATGAAAATTAATCTATTCCCTCCGTCTTAATGATTCTCAAATGGTGTCCAATAGGTACAAAAAACGGTTGGATAGCTTAAGAGAACATTCAGTTCCAATAAAATTTCATTTCTCAAAGCGAAACCAATAGTGTGCTACGCACACTAAAAATCGTGATTTTTTCTCGCTCTGGCGCCCAATTTTTTTTGGAAAAAATGTCCTGGTTTCAAAGATGTATTTGAGATTGGCCGTTGCCATCAAAATCTAAAGCCATTTCTAATTAGGGTTCTACAGAACGGTTGAAAATTAAAGGTTGGTATCATTTCTGAAAATGGGAAATATTTTAGAAAACAGTGTTGCCAATTTTTTTGATAATTATTGCTATTTTTCTCAATTTTTTGTAATTGTTGATAATCACCAGAAAAGTTGGCACCGCTGTGCACTAAAATATGTTGAAGTACCTTCATTGAGAAGAAAAAATTTCCAAATTACGAATTTACTCGAAAATAAGTGATTTGCAAATTTCCAACCACTCGACAGTAAAATCTTAAAAGTGGTCTTGAATTTTGATGGCAATAGCCTAGGCCGACGCAGATTATGAAATGCTACCTGTAAACTGGACCATTTTTCCCAAAACAGGTTGGGTGTGGGGGCACAAACGAAAAATCAATCATTTTTATAAGAAAATTCTCCTTTCTGAGAAAACATATTACGTAATTATGTCCCCTTCCAGAGTATCTGTGAGGCTAAAAAGTTTGCTGAGTACCTAATTTTCAACTCAGAATGAAAGTTCTGCTGAATTTAGTCAAAATTCTCCGACATTTTTTCTTTGCGAATCACTCTGATGTAATTCATTTATTTATTTATTTTATTTGTGGTCGAAAGTTCGAAAATTGGAAATATGTTCGTTACCTAAACGATAATTTTTTACAATTTTCAGGAAATGAAAGCAAAATGAAACGTCGAATTGACACTTTTTTAACACATCCTCTAAGTAGGTATAAGTGATCGCATTTTCTGATATTTTTTCGATCCTATCTCATCGTATTTGAACATTTATGCAATCATCAAAAAATTGGTCAATACCCAGGACTTAAATTTCGTTTCAAATCGATCGAATTTTTTTCTCAAATTACATAAAAATTTTCCCATTTAATCTAGTTGAAAAAATTTCAAGAAAAAACACTCGAATTAACGAAGAAAAATTTTTAGAAAAAAAAGCAAGAAAAAAATCGTAATAAAAAAATGTAGAAGTAAAATACTTATGATTTAGTAGATTGCGACAGCAAACACGAAATATGAAGTAAAGAGGAAATGAAATTGAGGAAATAGGATAAGTGGTTGAAAAAATATGAGTACCGGAAACCTTAAAAGAGCAAATGTTGGGGAAAGTTGTAACAAAAAAATCACCCTTATATAAGACGTTGTCCTCCGCTTTCAGTAAAACTTCTTAATATCATCTTAAATCTTCAAGAATTCTTCTATGTCTTAAAATGTCTTCCACTTTATACAAATTTATTATTTCGTAACGTGTTTTTTATTGCAACGTTTTCGTCGATATTTTAATCAAAATGTCTGGTAAACGAAGGAAATTAGTGTCACATTAGCAAACTACGTTTATAAATTTTATACCGGGTATACTTATATACTTCTTTCTATGCTTGTAGTATGAAAAAAATTATATTACGATGTAAAATAATAAAGTGATTTGGATTTATATATTTTTTTTTTCTACATCTTAAGTAAATTGGTAAAATTTGAGTATATCTAAGTACACGACGCTGGTTGCACATACGAAACACATTATTAACGTTAAGACAAAGTTTATCAGGAAGTCGGACCGAAGTTAATGGTGAACCACATTTCACGAGCATGAGTAATTATAAAGTCGAGCTTAACTGAATAGTGAAAAGTACGTGCGAAAGTTTCTGAAACATGATAATATCGCGTGAAAACAAAGGAATGTTAGTAACTAACTGTTGGACTCAGTTGCATTGAATTTAACTATTAACTATAGACTTTCATTTTACATATAAAGCGATACAAAACATGATCAGGCTTTTCATGCACGTAGTGTGCCAAGATTCTATCTTGAATTTTATCTGCCAGATTTTACTCGAGCAAGCTTTAAAAATTTTCGTTTGCTATTTTTTTTCCCAATGACGCGGTATATCACATCTGTTTATTGGTAGATATAACTTCGTATTCGTATTCTAGATCGACGTACGGTAAAGTAGGTACCTACCTAACATTTTGCCTCCAAGGTGTATGCCCAAAAAACAAACTGTTTTCCCTGTTTTGGTGTTTTCATCGGATATCCGGAAAAGATCGAGGTAAAGGTGTTGTAATGCAAAGCCTACCTAATCGTTAAATTATGGTTTACCACTGTTAAGTTATTCGTGTTATGAATTGTATATTTACACCAGTCCATTTTCAACCCTTATTGTCCATCGGAAACATTTAAATATTGAATACGATCGTTTCAACAACACTGCAGACGGGAAATTTCTCATAAGTACCTACCTACTTATCGTGTTGGCCAAACCCATCTCGTCATAAGTCCTTAAATAGTTCCTGATTTAGATGTCGAATAACTCGATTATGGGACAGAACACAGAATGATACCAGCAGGTATAAGAATGGATGTAAGCCTATAGATATGACGATAAAGGTAAGAAATACAAATGTTTTCGATTAAAAATAAGCAATAGAGGTAAGCCACGCAAAGAAAGAAGAAATTATAAGGTATAATGGCAGATATTAACATTACGTTACCCCTCATAAAGATCGTATTTATAACGTTAATTGTTACAGAGATACTTTACCATTCATCCTTGCGTGTAATTAAACAACTTATTGTATACATACGTATTGCGAAACCCTTATTCTCAACTGGAACTTGTACTATTTACGTTCTTAGGCCTGTTCGTATGCGCGCAATGATACTCAGCATTATGGAAGAAAGCGTTAGGGTGAAGTCAAAGGGTCCGAGGAATTCGTTTCTAAAACGCCTCAGGGTACGAGGCTGATAAAATTTAATTATTTCCGGAATTCTGTGCTAATTAACTTTCTGGGCTGCACATTATATCGACTGGTAAAATTTTCTGCCTTTTGTTGGCGGCTGCGAGTTTAACCGAGTTAAAAATAAAAAGATCGCATCGAGGTTTCGTGGTTTGAGATAAGAAATTCTTCTTCGTTCGTACGTTTTAACTCGTGAAATCTTGAAATAATTCGTAGCTTTGATATTAATTCGAATGCGATGAAGACGAATTTTAGCGTATTCTATTATTCTTGGTAGATTGAATTTTTCCAGTCGTCGCAGTGGGAAAGGTGGATTTGAATAATTGGAAATTATTTTTTTCTTCAAATTAATTCTGGCGGAAAAATAAGTATATTCGCAAAAAAAATAACACAGATTTGTCTCAAAGGTGTGGAAAATGGTCGGTATAAATTAAGTAGAATTGAAGGAATGAATGGGTGTTTGAAAATCATTCTTACTTAATTGATTTTTTTCTTCAAATTGTTTCTAGAAAGGAATTTGTGCATATTAGGGAGATATCTCAACTCGCATAAAATTTTTTGAATAGGACATAACAACCTTTGTATTAAAATAACATCAAAAAATACATCACTAGCCGCAATTTCAGGTTCAAAAGTGCATTTTTTGATTTTTGGTGAATTTTTGGGCCGCTTACTCGAATGTACCACTTAGTAGAATACAATAGAACCACAGGGGGTAAAAACTGTATCCAAATGTTCGATGCTAAATGACCGCCAATGTCCCAAAAGGTGTATCCGAATGTCCAAAGTAAAAAAAAAACTTGTATCACTAGAGATTCCCATAACATATCTGGGTTTTGACGAATGTGGAAGCCAATGGTAAGTACATACAACTACGTGTACCTTGCATGCACCATAAACATTCCAAAATAAGCGTAAAGTCGATGAAGACGGGTTCATGAAAACCCAAAACAGATTTGTGAGAGGTCCCACTCCCAATCCTGGAATTATGATCGAATGTTAGAAACCTCGCTGCATTTTTACTTCAGGAAAATCAGACTACAAACTATCGAGAAAAATATACTTTTTTACAGCTGGAAAGTCGAAGCCCCTAAAGGGCATATCTAGGACCCCCTCCAAACCCACATGCATATTTTCCAGCTTTCCAAGCCGATTTCTAACAAGTTGATTTTGATGAATTTTTTTGCCTCCTTTTGTTTCTCCCTCTTAACTTAATAATTTGGACACGCCTCAATTTTTTAGTCGTAGTAATCTTCACTCATATTTTTCAAATGCAACGTAAAATTACAGAAAATATGAAATTCCTCTGGCTAAAGCTGAAATGTTCTTATAGGCCAAGGAGAGGGGGAAGGATGAAAAAAATCAGACATGCTTAAAATCCAAGTAAAACAAATATGTATTATTATTACTTATTATTATTTTTTTTTTTTGAAACAGTATGTGGCTATGTGCCTATAATAAATCTTAATTGAGAAATGAAGAAAATTCTAAAATATCTTTTTTGATCTTACGATTACGAGTAGAAGTAGATCATTTCATGACTATTAAGTATACCTTTTCTCTGATATCTAACATTTGAAGAGTGATATTCCAAAACTCGCTTTGTCCATTTTCACAACTTTTCAGGAGAAAGGAAAAACAGTTTCCCTTTAAACGGGTAAATTGGCTTTTTAGGCGAGTTTAACACTTTATTTGGGTGGTTTTAGGAATAAGTAGGAGTGTAGGTATTCACTTCATCCACTACATACTGCTTAAAAAAATTTCAATAAAAATGGACAAAGCGCGTTTTGGAATATTATTTTTTTAAATTTTTTAGTGAATTGGCTATTTTGGTGGGTTTAACACCTCATTTTGGTAGGTTGATGATGTAGGAATGTGAGTTAATATGTACATACTTTATCTACCAGGTACCGCTGAAAAACGCACTTCGATAAAAATGGACAAAGCGAGTTTTGGAATATCACTCTTCATTTGCATATAGGCTATAGTACAATTCATTTTAAAAATCTCCAAATTTTCAAAGCGTAAACTTAAAAGTTCTTCTTCAATTTTGAAAAATCAAAACAATTTCACAGGTAAGTTTTTAACTATTTTTTTCAAATTTTTGAAATTGGCAAAAATGATTTAAAAATTGGCATCATTGCTTAACAAAATATTTCCCCAATTTCAGGAATGATCCCCCCCCCCCCCATCGTGCTACTGATAACTACTAATTGGCATATTCGAATAGACACCGAATTTTTGAAAATCAAAAAGGTCAATAACAATGAGAAAAAATTTTAATTTCACCCAATTGACCTACAAAGCTGAAATTTGCCATTTGGGATACATTCTGTTTTGGAACCGAGTTCGAGCCGTTTTGAGTAGTTTTGAAGCCTCAGATTTTTAAAACATGAAATTTCTACAAAATTTCTCTAAATGAAATTTGAAAGCCGAAATTCACGCTGCATCTCAATTTCAACATGCTGAGTCGATTAAAGGCGTTTTCAAATCGTTATAGAGTCTCCAGCAGCTTCTTAAAAATTCCAGTTTTCCGAAAAAAAAAGGCCATAAAATTTGTCCTAATTAACTTAAGCACGTGTTGTCGAGATTGATGCTCGTTACGGTTATCTACTTGACCGATCATACGTAATTTTTGCACAATTGACGTGTTCCCCAGCGTTTTTGACGGGGAAAAGCTGAAATTCAGTTTGATTTATTTTTGACGTAGGTATTTATTCCAAATCTATTACAAGTGGCTTCAAGCCGTTTTGGATCCTCCTGCGACTTTTTGGAAATCCCATTTTTAAAACACCAAACAATCTGTCCGTATTAACTTTGCTCGTGATCAGTGCTTGTAACCATATTTTTCCAGTTTACCTACCTATTTATATCCTTTTTTTGACATTTGAAATTTTGACTGGTGGTACCTTATTATTTTAAAATCTTGATGCGATCGATTGTATTTTTAAGTGTAACTTTTTCTTGGAAAGAAGGTGCATTTATAGTAATTCTCTCGCTTAAGATAGGTATGTAAATTTCAAAGCATTGAAGTGGATTCGGAATTTTGCTAGAAACAAATTCTTGGTACAAATTTTTATTTCAGTTCGGTAAATTGTTAGATTTGCATTAGAATAAGCCCGAACGTGGGAAAATGTTTAAGCTGTAAGGTAAAGGTAAAAATTGAGCGGCGAATGCAATTTCCTTAGCAAGTTTCCGACGTCAAAGGTCTTTACCGCAAAAGGAAAACATCTTGCATGAAGCGAAGAAAGAGGTAGCTGATTGTTCGTGCAACCGTTATCAAAGAATAGACCTCAATGTATATAATTAATGGTATAAAGGTTAGGAAAACGCGCTCATAAACGAGTTTTATACAGACGTACGCGGGTGCTACTCACAAAAGGCGTTAGTGGTATTAAGAAAACTGGCGGACCTTCGAATAAAAACATAGGCCCATTAAAGGAAATATGGTTCGTCTTTTGTAGTGGGTCAACTAAACCGTGAACCGCGAGAATAATAAGACGATGGATATGGTTTTCCTTCAAGGAACTTACAACTACAACGCTGCTAAGCTTGTGTGTTTGAATAGGACGAAAAGCATATAAGGCGAAGACCTTCAATATAATCAGCGTTCCATAACCGCAAAACCGGGCCAGAACGAATAAACGTCCCCGCAACCCGAAGGCGAGCGAAACCGACCTCGGCTGAAATAAAGGGTTAAAGACAATACACGAAATGGCTTTCTCTTCTGACAAGAAATACTCTTAAGTTCACCCCCGTACCGCAACAACGTTTCGTCACTCGGCGAAACCATATTTTCTACTATCTCATGCACGCTTTTCTTACTAATTAGTTTTAAGTCGTGTTTTATATTTTGATCGTAAGCCTCGGGATGGCTCTGGATAATATTACTTATTCGCGTGCGACGACGATTCTGCGCTGCTTCCGGGATATTGCAATATCCTGTCGTAGATTTACGAATTAAATCGCGTTAGATACATTATAGTAAGTGAAGGTGCGTATATAGAAGCCAGGGCTAGGTGTTTATGAAAAATGGGCTCCTGGCGCACAAGCCGTGATCGAGTTAAGGAACCAAATCTTTTAAAATTTTACTTTCACGAGCTCCTGGCGCACAAACCGTGATCAAGTTAAGAAACCAAATCTTTCAAAATTTTATTTCCAAGTCGAGAAAAAAAAATTTCTAAGAAAATCAACTCTGCCAGTTAACGAATTTCTAATACATAAGTGGTATAATGAATAAAATGGCACCATTTTTCCAAATTAATTCGCCTTAAAAACCTTACATTTAATTTTCCCTAAGTAAGTTACGATAAAACTATCTTAACAATAATGCTTAATAAAAGAAGAAATCGCACTTAGAGAATAGAAAATTATTAGAGGATATCGAACAGTTATCCAATATCGAACCAAAAATAACGAAAATAAAGCGTAGATGCACGGATTACAGATGTATTAGCTGAAATGAATTTAGCGATAGAACATGGTTAAGACGTCTACTTTGATTGCCCCAGACAGAAGGGTATACGCAGGCAAGAATGTCTCTATTGCTCTTTTGGGTACTGTAAAGATCGTAAATACGCGGAATTGTAATATACTTCGATATTGCCTTCCTTACATTTATCTGCGCTCGTTTCCCCGCATGCATTAGCTCATGCACTCAGAAGTGCTTTAAATCTATATGCAATCGTACACGTTCGTTCGTTCGTTTGTGTACATGGGAAAAGATTTTTTTTCAACGTGCATGTGTAGGTATGTAGCATACATATATATATCTTTCTAAAAAGATGGCATTTTCGACGAATTTTCATCCCATTTCTCGAGAAGAAATTGTAAGATGGTGAAAGATTTTCGAATGTGAATTGCATATAAGATTAAAATATTTTTGCGACAAATGAATAAATATAGGTACGCATTGGTCATATTTATATCCTATTTTTCATTAAATTTATTGCATCATCTCAGAATTTAAAATAATTTCTAAAATTAAACTAGAAATTTACGTTTTCTGTACTTAGTAGGTAAGTACCTACCTATATATAATTACTGTCGATTGTTTTTTCCCTCCATGTTTATAATTTAAATCTGAGTTATTTTGATAAATTCAAACCACCGTAGAGTCCGTAGGATTGTTAAATTTGTAATTCGGTTTTTTTTTTGTGAGTAATTCAATTACCAAAAATTAATAAATTATGTACCCATTATTGAAAAAAAGGAAGTTTCATTCGAACGACAAATTTTGAAAATATATTTATTTATATGAGAAACTAATTTGCCGACTAATCTAGAAAGTTAATATTTTTAAAATTCTGAATTAAAAATGTTCGAATTTCTCATAAGATTCATCATTTTCAAACCTTTTTTAAGTTTTACATCATTTTTCAAAAACGTTGAAAAGTGTTTTCATAAGTTTCCTGTAGGTAGTCATATGCAATTCATTTAAAAATTGTATTGAAAATATCAACTGTCCAACCACAAAATTTGGTAGTACATATTTCAAAAGAAGTGTCAGTTCAAAGTTATATTTTGGCAATTTGTAAATTCCAAAAAATTTCAAAGTCAAATTTTTTAAAAAAATGCAGGTGTTTTTTTTTCAAGACATCGTCTTGAGTGTCCCAACTTGACTTTTTTGCAGCCTCCAGCGATGTTTTTCTTTATCTTCAAAAACTTAAAATCACTCTGTAACAGCTCGAACACGAAATTTTGACCAATTTGTAAATTCCAGAAAATGTAGAAAGAATCGAATTTTCATATAACGTATGTAAGTATATACAACCAGCAGATTTTTTCCACAAGACTACAAGATACCGTCTGGCATATTTTTACGCTTATTCGACTCAAAAAAATCTCAATGAGACCTTTTTGAAGCCTTCAACAAGTTCTCAAAGGGTATTCCCGGGTAAAATAGGTGAAATTCTCCTATCCTCGGATTTTTTAAGTTTTGATTGAACATTGCTAGGTATCTACCTCTAGAAAAAATGTTGAATTTTCCCACCCCACCCCCTTGCCCAAATGATGAAAAAACATTTTTTTTTGGGGGGGGAATCAAACTTTGACGAGTTTTGAATGTAAAATTTTGATTTCACCCAAAGTATACAGAAGAGACATGAGTCTAGCCACGTACATTTTTTCAACATTTTTTGGCCTCCGAGGGAGGAGATATTGACAAAAGAAAATTTGAAACCGCTATATTTCCCAATCTAATTCCGGTACACGAAATTATGTTTCTTTTAAAAATACTTTTAGACGGTACCAGGAATTTTTCGAAATTTTTTCAAATTTTTCCTTTTCGTAAATTATCTTTGAAGACTCAAAAAATTCAAAAATGCGTTTTTTTAGGGTGGCGGCATTGCCAAAAAAGCGCTACCGTCGCTTTATGTAGTTCTGAAATTTTGCATACAGGACTCTAAGAACCGTTGAAAACGAAATAATCTCTTGAAAGTTAAAAACTTCATTTGTGGGGGGGGGGGGCCTGAAATTGATTTTTTTCGTGAAAAATGCTTCAATGTAGGTAGCGCTATTTACGCCTTTTTGGTACCTACAAATTACAGAGTGCAAGTTCAAAAGGTTTCTTTTTTCAGTAGGTTATTACTCATTGGCGTATTAATTTTTTCGAAAAGGAAAAAATTTGCAGATGAAAATATAGATCTGAAAATCGAATTCTGTTGATCTGGAGCTTAATTAGAAGTTGACTTTTCTCTAACACTGCACGTAAGAATTGCCCTAGGAAAGCACTGTTAATAACTTCAGTGGCTTAAAATTTAAACCCGTCATAAGTCAACAATTGTGTGTCAATTAAGACAGATGTATAAGAAATTTGAGATATTTTTACAAGTTAAAAATTTCATACCAATCACTCTTCCCGTAGAAAACCACTAATACTGGCTCTACCATCTCCAACTTTTTGAACTGATTACGACCACTTTCAAACCGATCTAGAGTTTTCCGTAAAAGATTATTTTTCTCCAGTGCCCTTAGATCGTTTCAAAATGACTGCAACCAATTCGAGGGGGTCAACTTTAAAACCGTTCAATATGCTACCTATAAGTCATTTTTTCTCCCACGAGGTTGCTTTTTGGGCTACCTACCTATTAAGTAACATAATTTTCAAAAATTCTCTTCAGACACTTGAAAACCAATTTCCGCTCAATTAGATTTGATGGACCGCTAATTTTTCCTTATAATTATATGTATTAAGCAACCATCACAATTTTCATGGTGGTAAAAAGTCATCATGACCATCATTTTCTGAAAAAATACATATAACACTTACCATACTATTCTGCATTGTTTCTTTTCTTTTTTTTTTCAAAGTTCAAGGTAGGTACTTTTCAATTTTTACATTTGAAATTTTAAACGGTAGGTACCTATTTAATTGGTTTTTTAGTCAAGAATGAAGTCTTCATGTGCATCATAATATAGATTGGTCATGCAGTATGTTGTGGTGCAACTTGCCATGTCTATGTAATTGTATATGAATCGTGAAGGGTCCGTAAGTTTTAATGAGTGGGAAATCATATTCTCATTCATTTCAGTGAAGGTAGTTTTATAGGTAGACTGCTGAAAAAATTAAGGCGAGGAAAAAAATCTGTCCGAATCCGACCATCTCGAGAACAGTGGGAAAAAAAGAAAAAAACACCGATCTCTAAAATATCTGGAAATATGCAACGTTTGCAAAGTTTTGCGTTTCAGAACAACTTTCACGCTCAGCGATTCCTTAATTAGAAAAGGCGAACCTGCATATCCACTCCATCCCATTCTTCATTTTCTTTCAGCATTTCTCCATTTCTGCAAGCTTTATTGTAGAAACTGAATTTCCTTTCTTATCGGCGTTAAAACTGTCGTAATAAGATTAATATCTTTTATTATGCTTATCTGAGTAGACAGAAAGGGCGAGATTTTTAATTTTTTTTTCTCGGGTCAAATTACTTATTTATGAGTGGAAACTGAGACCTAATGAACCTTTGTTTAAATGCAGAGTAGGTGTTCTTCGGCGACCTTTTTTTTTCCTAAATGCGTAGATGAAAATTTTGTAGGTAGTTCATTAAAAAAAAATGTACATAGTTGGATAGGTTGCGGTACTTTCTTGAGAGAAACGCGTACAATATTGTGGTAAATATTTGAATTGGTGTAAATTAAAAAACCTGCGGTATATAAGAGGGATAATTTATCTAGATTCGTGACGGTAGGAATTAGTAAACGTGAACAAATTTTACCCGTAAACTGTCTCTGGGCATGTTTTTGAACGATGATGAAGGTGGTATGAATTTTATATGTTGTACTCGTAGTTGAGGTAAAGGGAAGTAGGATATACCTGTCGCAACAAATACCACGAATTATTTGCTTTTATAGGGTCGAATGGAAAGAAGTTTGGTCGATTATTGGACTAAGTAGACACAACGTTGTAATATTGAGAGGAAAATCTAAAGTAGACCGAGTGGCGAGTGCGGGTAATGTAGAAGGATAGTCGAAGTAGTTAAGACGACCTGGTACAACATAAATCTTAAAGTAAGAAACAGTTATGCAGCCGTAGTATTACAAGGGTTAGGTGACCCATTCATAAATAACCGCCAGGCAAAGTGAACAGGAAAGCACCATCTGCCTAAGAACTACTACCCTATGCTTCGCTGTAACGCCACCTTTGTGCTAAAACTATTTCTAACGGTTCACGGTATTTGTCTCCATCCTAATTACTACCAATTATTCTTTAAGATAATATCCACCGTCTTGCTAGTCCTCCCACCACCAGTATTTTCGCTGCTCCGCTTTGTCGTACGTATAGTATACGGTCTAGCTACTATATGTACGGCATTTCGTCTTTCCTTTCCTTTCGGTACTTATTAGCGAGCGCCATTTACCCTTTATCCGAAGCAGATGACGGCGCCACCTCGTATTATTATCTAATACCGCTTTTGAGATTTATTATTTACCAAACCGCAACCGGCATCTAACTTCTTACCGCCTTTATCTTCTCATTTTACCGCTATCTTACCACCTCTATCTGCATCGCGAAAACGGAAACAATGGTTTAGCTGCAATTACCTAACGTCTACCTTTTCCACTGGATAAGGATATTATTCCATTAAATGATATTTTAAAACCTTACGTTCAGTTTCAACGATGTGGTCAGCCGATTAATTCGCCAGCACTTTGCCAGCAAATAGATATTTTACCTACCTACCTCGTCGTTATAGTATGTAACGCGTCGGGTACTTTCGATCGTCTTTCAATTACCTTATAGGAGCCTTACCGTGAAGGTATTGTACAACTATGCTCATTCGCAAGATGTGTAGAAAAGGCAAATATGCAATAGTGATTTGATTTTATATTCGTAGTTTCCAATGTGCTATTACCATACAAGAATCCCTTTCAAATTGCTATAAGTTTGAGAAATCGATATGAACGTATTGAGAACAATTCGTTGATACTTTGATTCTCTTAAACATAAACGAATTCTGTTATCTTCCATACGAAAATGTGAGAAATGTTATTTAAAAAGGTAGCAGGGAGATTTGACGTCCACCCATAACTTTTTCCAATCAAATATTCGGGCATTTAAGGTAACCTATACTTGATTCTAAGTACAAAATAAGGACTTACTGGTAGGTACTTAATTAGCATTAGTCAAACTCGCTCGTGCAAAATGAGATTTGTAGTACATATGAGGTAGGTACCTGCTTATACTTATTTCAGTCCAGTTTTTGAATATCATTTATTAATTCATTGATTATTTAAAAAAAACTGAATAGGGGTTTTCAACGTGTTTGTTCCTTTCTTTTAAATCAGTAAATTAATGATTTTTTTGTAAAAAGTTTTGAGCATTCTGAATAGGAAAATAATATACAACAATCAAAAATATTTTTGAAAATAATCAAGTTTTTAGTACATAAAATACACTCGCGTGCGGAGGTTTATTAAGCAAAAAAACCTCTTTTTTGATCTCATCTCCTTCTTGGGGAAAGCTCAAATCCCAGAAGATGATAATTTTGAGTTTTACTCCTATTAACATGTTTAATCGATCACTAGGCACCGATATTTACAAAGAATTTCCAACTATCTTATTATTTTTTGAAAAGTCAATTTATTATCTGACTAAACCATCTAACTTGAGTAAAATTTTTTGAAAATTTTTCAAAAATTTGTTGAAGGCTCCAAAACAGTTTGAAACTCCGTCCAATCCATTTTGGAGATCAATAATAGGGCACGTGTCAAATTTGAGTTTACTAACTCAATTACATAACATTTCGATTTCTCTCCCTTTTTGGTCCTTTGACTTTTAAAAATTCACCAAAAATCGAAAAATGAACTTTCTTAAGTAGCAAAAGTTCTGATTAGTAGGGTATTTTTGCATGCTCATAAAATGATCTTCCCTTCTTAAAATCCAAGTTTTAGTAGAATTAAATTTCTAACTAAAAATTGAAGAAATATCACAACAAACGAATAGGTAATTCGATAAACTAGTAAATAAATATGGTTATGGTAATCTAACTTACCTAGATGTCTTACCTGTTACAAATAATAATAATAGGTAACAATGCTGTTGTGGATTTGCAAAAAAAGGTAGGTACCTACTTACCTTTGAAGACGTTCCATATGATAACCTATATAATACCTACTTTAGGAAAGTCAACCCCTGAAAAATGTTACCTTGATGTCCGTAATCTCAAAATTAACTTTGAGATCAAAAAAAATATATGTATACGTACAGTTCTTTGGTTTAGATAATACTTATAATACCTATTGACCTAAAGCGAATAATTTTCACAACTGAATGCACAAATTGCCGATTTCATAATCAAAAATATGGTTATGACAGCGAACTCTACTTCACCGAGTGCGAATTAAAATCAAGTAGCACCGCTTTCTAAAAACTTTGTCTGACATTAAATGTTTCAAAGATTCTATCGCTTCTATAGAAATAAACAGAGAGCGGTACAGATTCTTTATGGCGAATAAAGATTCCGAAATTGTAGCACGAACTACGAAATAATAACCGCTTCAGAGTTAAGAAATAAAAATTGATTATTCAGATACTGTATATTTTAGAAATTCCTTGTCGTCAGTTTTGTTCTTAGCTGCACGTAGTAGGTGCCAAGTTATATCTCCAAGTTTCGTAATTTGATGCCAAAATAATCGATAAAATTGTTTAAATTTTCACAATTTTCTAATTACTCGAGCGTACGAAAATGCAGCTTACCTTTTCAGGTGCAGGTGGTAATCTTAGTTTATATTTTATGATGAACGAAGGCATCGTTGTGATGGGTTTCGGCGTGTTATTTTCTTCGGTGGGTAACATTTTTGGCGGAGTTTTAGGCGAGCTGCGAGTTGAATAAGATGAGGATTTACGTTGTTCCATTTTCGTATTCATTTGAACTTTGAAGATTAGCAAATCTGTAAAAAATTAAAATCTTAGATGAAGATTTGCCAACACGTGAATGAAAAATCTAGTAGCACATTACAATGGAGAATATATTTTGCAATATAGGAAAGTAGATATAGGTATTATTATCTTTATTCATATTTCAACTTTGGCCATGGAAGTGGCTATACGAATATTGACTTGTTATAATGAACTGAGTACACATTGTCGTATCAACATTTATTTGGAAAATCAGATAGACAAGTGCGTCGTCGCGATTTAAGCGAGATGAACATCTGTGTTTCTCGACCATAGCGCCCAAGTTGACTGATTTTCTTATCTCGCCGCGAGTAATATTCCTTTTCGTCTTGCTGCTGAATCATACACCGCTATCTTCGATTTAAAGTATTTTGGTGGGGTGTTGAAATTTTTTTGTGCAGAACTTACCAAATTTGTATTTTACTACGTTTATGTAAAGCGCGCTCGCATTTAGACTTTATGTCGAACAAGTCCGCGTATATCCGATTTACTTTTCTGGCGGAATGCTTTATATTTACATTTAGGTTTTAGATGAATGAAATTTCATCTTAAGACATTTGCATAATAATGACGTTTTCGATTTTTCTTTACCTTATGTAGTTTGAACAAAGCTTTAGTCAGTGGGTACTCCTTAGAAAAATGGATTTTTCGCTGTTCTCACTTTTTCTCAGAGTTTCGAAATCCTGAACTATGGATCTGGGAGAGAAGGATATAGAAAAAAAATAACGTGTACCTACTCCTTATATTTAGGCATTTAACCACTGTACTGGCGAGTTTTTTTTTTTGTAGGAAAAAACCCACCACTTAAATAAATATACCGGTCGCCATTTTTTTTGTTAGGTATTATAATTAACTAAAAAACGACATTTAAAAAATACTTCAATTGCAAGTACCTAACTACATACGTATTTTGGAGAGTAAAAAAATCAAAAACTTTCATGCTGAAATTTTTGTTCAAAAAATTTTCCATCTGGTTTTTTCCAATTTTTTGAAACATTGCCTCGTGATGAACTGATGAATCATCAGAAGGAGCTCCTTCTACTCAGTCTCATGCACCGTTGAGAGAGAAAAAAGGAGCAACCTACTCGGCGCCCCCGATATTTCCTCGGTATCCCTCGAGATATGAAGGGCTCGGGATAAATAATGAAGCTTGATGATAAGAAGAATTGTCAATTATTCAAAGGTTTCAAATTTTTAAGATTTATCATGGGTGGAAACTGATAGTGAGTTCTGGGAACATTGTCTCGACGTTCAGGTTCTGAATAGTCCCAATCATACGCTCGGGCTCCAGGTTAAAAAGTTTCATGGACGATCTTTAGATCCTGGTCCCTCAAATTTGTTCAAAAAATTTAAATTATGAAAAAAAATAATTGATTTTTTACGAATTGAATTTTAGGGAAAATGGGAAGAGTGAATGACGTTCGTTTCTCCGGACTAGTTTCAATGGTTCTGTTACCATACCATGCAACTGAAAGTTTATTTTAAAAAAAAAAGACTGCTGATCATTTTAAATAAATTTTTTAGAATTATTATTAATTGAAGGCGATTCGGATCGACTAAATATTTACAATACCCAATCAGGTCAATTCTCTATCAACTTCGATACTTTTCAAGCAGTTCAAACACAACTTTTAAACCTTCTCTCTCAGGTTTATCTTCAAAAAAAAAAAAAATGATTTATTTTTAGTTCCAAATTTTACAAATTGAACATTTTTCGAACAAAATTTGAAAAAGTTATAATATTAAGTAGGTATCTAACCTACCCATCATCTCAGATAAAATGTTTTATTACCCACCAACTATTGCAAATCTTGAGAAAAAAATTTCTTATTCAAATTTTCTGTTCAAATCAAAAACCTTATCATCTGCAGTATGTGAGATGACAGTTGGCTTGCAAAATGATACATGTACTCGTATACTACATAGATCCAACGTCTCTAGCTGTAATTGGTGGTATAGTCACGACATCCTGCCAACCCCCCTTATCTATTAATTATAGGCAACCATGCACACATAGAAGTAACTTTATTTGCATTATTTTAAAAAAAAAAACTGATTAGGTAAGTACTAGCTATAATGTAGGCAAATCTGGTTTTTTTGGAAATTAAAAAAATGTTAGCATGTCAAGCTTTTACTGCGAAAAATTGTCGAGAATGAATTTGCTGAATAACTTCCAGAGTAAAGGCTAAACATTTTTGATGGGGTAGTCAGCATTTTCTGGCTAGTTTTTTCTCATCTAGAAACCTCATCTAAGGACACTGAAAAAAATCGGGGTTTGTGGTCATTTCATGGGTATTCAATGTTGTGTTCTTATTCGTATTCATCGCAAGGCATCTCTTTGCAAAACTCTCAATCTCCTCTCCCAATGGTTGAACAGAAAAACTTTTTGTACAAAAAAGTTGCGAAATTGAGTCCAAAACAAAAAAGTATAGAGCTTTTCTGAATGTAAAATTGAACTCAAAAGAGGAAATGCGAAAAATAACTGGTTTTTACGACGTTGAATCCTCTATTTTAGAAAGTTAACAAGAAATTTGGGGTAATTTTGGAGGTTATTCAAGAGACCACTCTCGGCAGTTCTTCGTAATTGGAGTTTATATGTACTTAGCTGACTATAATAAAAACGTTTCGATTTTCCAAAAAACATATGAATTTCCCTACACTACGAAGGCGATAAGAAAATATTTTTTCAAAAAATTATTGCAAGGGATATGCAATATTTACTTACATCCTTGTTAGAAGAGTTACAATACCTAATTCAAGATTGAATACCTATGAATTGGCAAAAAAATTTCTATACCAAATTTTTAATTGCGAATATAAAAATTTTTTACCAACAAAATCGACCATTCAGATTGTATTTAGAATAAAATTAAAAATTTAGTAGGTAATTTTCGAAATCAGGCAAAAAATTGATTAAAAAGGCAATATTCGATTAGTGGTTTTTGAAAAAAAAATTACGTACAACAAAAAAATAATGCTATGCAAGTTTTATTTATCTTTACACTACTTTTAAAAATTTCGCCAAATTCTTGAAGAATGTAACTGCTTATGCTGGCATGTGCGCATGGTTGCATATGTTGAAAATACATGGAGCTTGCTTGGTGTAATGAATTCCCCGCACACGTTGATGGTACAGGTTCTAGGTTCCAATTTAATTCCTGTGTCACCGAGCCCACCACAGGATTTTTCATAGTTGTTTTTCATTTTATAAAAATAAAAAATAAAATCAACTTTGCGTAATTTGAGATCCTCGAGTTAAATCAGATATCTGATTGGAACTTCGAAAATCGTACAATAATCAGCTCGGATATATTTTCCAAAGTGCAATTAAGAACTTTCAATTTTACTTGATCCCCTCATTTTAGTTTCAGGAAAATACGTACATAGGTAGCCTACTTATTAAGCGTGTCAAGATTTGTTCCATTTACAGAGTCCTATTCGTTTTTTCAAGACCAATAATTTTTCTGCGCTCAATAACTTTTTGGCACCTTTTTTTAAATGACCATTTGGCCCCTCAATTTCACATAAGCTAGATACCTGTCCATCCACTATTTTTCTCAAGCTGGTGCTTTCGCTATAATAAGTAGGTACCTATCAACTTCTAAATTGAAGAGAAACCGGGTCATTGGGTCGAGAATCAGTCATTTACTGATATCAGATTTGAGTAGATTTAAAACTGCTGCCGGTATAGTGCTGATGCCGATCTGCTGAGAAAAAATAATTACCTACGGATATCGCAAAAACATGGTAACCTGAATTAAAGTTTCGTAGGAAAATAACTTCTTCTTCGACTAAAACCACTGATAAAGTTCTCTTACATTTTGAAATGTATCATGAAAAATTTGAGCTTTTTAAAATTTTGTACCATGAATTAAATAAAAAACGACTGCAGTTTGAGAACCCATTGCTTCCACTATTTCTGAAGTGGGCGGTTTAAATCAAATTTTTTTATAGGACGCTTTCAACTCAGAGTAAACTTTCTCGATGAATTTTGTTCAAGTCCAACGTATTATTTCTTAAACTTTTTTGACCACTATTCTGGAAAAAACTTGCCATCATGATGATTTTTTATCGAATATAAACAATTTTAAGAAACCACATAGGTAATTTTAAAAATCAGTTCCTCTCAAGACATTTTTTTCTATGAAACTCTGTAACCCATTCAATAATTTTCAGTGAGAAATCAGGATACCAAAATCAAAGATGAGGCTGGTTCTCAAAATAGGTACCTACTCTTCATTCTCACACCTAGTTCAAAGATGATTTTTGAATGATGGTATTATGCACATTCAAGTAGTACACAGGTAATGTTTTTCCTCAGTGTAGTTCGCATTGTTTTCCATTAAAAATCAATTAGCTATCAAATCGCTGGCGAAAGAAAGAAATAGATGCCCTTTTTAAACCAAGAGATACCATATGAATCTTAAAATCCTTCAAACGAAAAAAAATAAGTAAGTTGAGTTGATAGAGAATAAGTTTTGAGAAATATTTCAAGATTTTTTTCCTTTTAAATTCAAATAAATATTTCGTACTGGTATAGATACATTAAGGAATAGTAGGTAGATTTATATATTATGTACTATTTTTCAGTATACATGCACCAAAAATTTGCTCATTTAGCAGTACCTAATAACGCACCTATTTTTTGTGCATAGGTAGGTACATCATGGAAATTTCATTTTAAAGAAACAGATGTTCAGTAAGTACATATCAGCATTCAAATCTGTATTTGTTAGGTACTATTGAAAAAAAAAAAAAAAAAAAAAAAAAAAAAACGAAGAAAAGAAAAATGAAATGTTTGTCTTTCTTACAAGAATGTCCACGTTTTGAAATGCTTTCTCATTAATTCCCCTATGAGAGTTCTTACGCTTGGAAAATTTACTTCGTATATATTTTTCAAAAATAAATAATACTGATGAAATTATTAACAAGAAAAGAAAAAAAAAGAAATTGGGAAGTACTAGATACCTTAATTTTTGAAGAACGACGACTGAATAAACTTTGAAGAAAAAAAAAGTACAAAAGTTTGAAAAGTAAACGAGAAATGTAATTTTAAAACATCTTCTGTAAGTAATGGTAAACTGTGTATAAGAAAACAAAAAAAAAATGAAAAATTTCGTTATGAAAAAGATCATTAATGTTTAAAAACTAACCAAGTTCAATTGAAACCGCGGGCGTCTGAAAAGTTTTTTTTCTAGCTCGCATACGTGCGATCAACACGTGAATAAAAAAGGTTGAAAAGTTTTAAAAAGTTTTTGCGTAAGTATTCGATCGAAACGGACTTAATACATGTTGTCGTTGACTTTGTACGACTGATTTTAATAACGAACGCGTTAAACTGTAAAATTGAGGCAGGGTGCCAGAAAAAGCGAAAGTTGCGTGCGTAGCGCATGCTCGTTATTTATTATTTTGGAAAAATCGCAGCACGAGCACAGCGAGACGAAATAATTGTATGAGAAGTACTTACCGAGTTGAGAGAAAAAACCAGAAATGAATGTAAAACTAATCGATAACTTATAAACTTTTTAACCTGGAAAAACTTTTCGCGAAAAATTTCGCGGCGCGTTCGCGAGATTACGAAATTCTTCGGCATTGAATTACATACTGGCGAAAAAAAAATTAAAACCGAACCGGCAATTGTTTCTTGTGTAAAAAATATTCCCGTAATTTGATTCGAAAAGGCCAACAAAAACAAGAAAATACCGAAAGATCGCGCTTTACGGAGACGGTATAAAAGTTTCATCATAACAGTGGCAATACCCGGCCCTACAATTCGTATAAACTTTCAAAACGTTGTAATCTCTCTCACAGTATAACTTCAACTGAAAACTTTACACTGTCTCTCTCTGTTCCGTGTTTCTTTCTCTTTTTTCTTTTCATCTGCGTTTGATTTTTCCCCTTTTTTTCTTTCGCAGTGTTTCCTAAATATACAATTTTTTTCGGTAATAAAAGACGCGCGGGTACGAAAATGAATTCTACCAAAATATTTCGCAATATTTAAATTCTACGGACATATTATCAAAGTTCGTATTCTTCTGTACAGAATGTTCTTTTCTGTAATATTCGTATTGTTTTCATTGCACGGCGGTAGCGAGGCTAAAAGTTACAAAAAAAAATTTCTCCAACTTTCGGCGAAGTTACGGAATTCCCCGTCATTACCGGAGTCTGCTAACAAAATTAGTCTTGACCTAGTGAAAGTTTTGTGTTTATTTATCCCCTCGAATGTGTGGGTTTTAGATTTCGTATAGGTATATCGGCACGAGCATCCCTATATTATCCTTAATTTTCAAATACAACTTTTTTAACTTTTGGTTTGGTACCTATTTGTTCTTCAAAAAATGCACCTATGCTGTTCCATTCTTCGAGATCTCAAGAATCGAAATCAGAGTTTGAATTCTTATGCATTGGTAATTTTTTTTTTACAAACGATACAGATTGAGTGAAAAAGCTCTTACGAGTAGAATGCATATTTTTGCATTCTACAAGTTTTTAGGAAAACTGACCCAATTTTCTGAAGCTTCAGGACGTGTTTTTGCCCAGTAAGTTCTGTTTAGTAGGTAAGTAGGTATGTCATGGTTTCGGAGCATATTTTCACATTATTCTCGTTTTTTCATCTTCTTGTAATTTTTTCAAAACTAATACGTACCTATTCAGTAAATTAGTAAGCATTTTTTTTACAAAATTTTTGAAAATTCCACCACCGCAATTTCCATGAGATCATGAAAAAAAAAGTCGATGGATTTTGACCAAATTCAGAGGAGACCCTCATTTTGAGTTTGAGATGCTGTGTCAATCCAATATATCATTGCCGTCAAAATTCAAGATCTTTTTCAGGGTTCTACTCTGTAGGTGAAAATTTGCAAATTGCTTATTTTTAGATAAGTTCGTGTTATGAAAATTTTTTCTTCTCGAATATTTTAGGCCAAAATATCGAAAAATATCATTTCTGAAGCTAAGCAAGTATCTAGGAACGCAGTAAGGCCAATTTCAAAAAACGGAAAAAATTTCATAGGTACGTTTATGGCTAAGTATATTTTTATGATTTTTTGAAATTAGCAATAATGGCCAGAAAAATGGTACCACTACGTTCCAAAATATTTCCTCAGTTTCGGAAATGATATTTTTTGATATTTTGGCATAACTACTTAATGCAAAATACTCTCGAAGAAAAAATTTTCGTTAAACGAGAACTAAAAATTCATTCAACAATTTTTTTCCGCAAACAATTTTTGAGAAATTATAGGATTTATCGTCAACCGATTTAAAGCTAAGAAACCGGTTTAAAAAATGAAGTATCCTTTCTTTTCATTCAAAAATTATTTTGATCGTGCAGGAATCAGGAACATACTCGTAGTATTCGTATAAGCCACATTGTAATAAGTACATACATACACCATAGGAAAAATTGCCTTAGCTGGGCTGTTCCATAAAGAAGTAGGTATAGGTGACCTGAAATCTTGTTTCATTATTTTTGGGAGAATCGAGACTATTCGCAAACATGCTTTTCCCACTTATACGTCATTTTTTACCTGATACGACAGAGACAAAAGGAGTCGAGCCATGAGCGACCTTGTAGTTTTTCGATGTTTATCTATCTCGTCCGAAACTTGCATCAGAGACCAATTTCTCTTGAAAGGTAAAAAACCGTAGACTATGTTGTCTGGCAATCTACATAACATGAACACCCTATGAACGGATGTGAGTTAAATGTTTAGGGTCACACGTCCATATCTTTCGAAAAACTAATAAAGAGACAAAAGCGAGTTGATTCAATGCGTATATGGCTTCTTCTGTCGCCTCTTTGATGATATGATTTTGCTTTTTTTGTAGTATTTTAATTGCTTTGTTCGAGATTCATAAAAAAATCAAATTGAAGATAGAATTTCTGTCTTAGCAAAGTCTACGTTGAATGGGAGGAAAATCTTACGAATGCCAAAATTAATGATAAAACTTATATACAATTATCAATAGGTATACTCGATTACTTACAATCCTAAATGAATATTTGTTTATCAGTAGGTACCTATAAACATTCCGGTGTCTATATCATAGGTAAATAATACGTATACGTGTATAAATTGAATTTGGTTTCATCTCCCTTTAGGCTAAATACCAACGTGAAAAATTACTCATATATCAAAGTATCGTGTTAAAGACTTCGATAAAAGTGAAAGTTGATACCAGAATAAAATCACTTTTGAAGTCTTACGTTGAATCCGCATAAAGATTATGAATTTTGCTGAAATCTTGCATAGATATACGCTTTGTAACTAACTAAATTGACGTATAAATTATGTTAATATAAGCGTGCTTCTTTGTATAACATTCTCATTATACTCAGCAATGCTTGCTAATGGAAAATTTATTGAGTTTTCTCATAAACACTGTTTCTACTAAGTCTAAGATGTTCGTACTCGTATATTTCATATATTCGTACCAACAAAAGTAAGTAAGTACACAATACACATATGATGTGCATTTTTACTTAGACTAAGCAATATAGATTTCTATGCGAATTTATAATTTTAAAAGAAATTTTAGAAATTCATGCAACAACGTATATACTTACTTATGTAGAATGTAATAGGTATGTACCTATGTACATAATATACATATACCAGAAAATTTAAATTCATGGAGATTAGGACGTATGATTGTTCTGATAAAATATGAGCAAATCGAGTGCAATGCAATAGAAAAAAACTTTAAATTGAAAAAAAAACTATAGGTAGGTATTTAAATTTTTGTAGCCTACCTATGCTTTTCTATATTATGCCATTTTTTTTATCGTCAAGAATTCGTCACATTTTTTTCAAGCTCTTAAAAGTCAGCCAAAGTAGGTATTGTATGTAATATGTAATCAAATACAGGTACTCTAAAATATTGAAAATTTATCAAATTTTCCTCCAAGTTTCCAAAAATTAGACAATTTTTATTTCAGTTTTCAGATATCAGCGTCAGGTGGACAATCATTTTAAGAATCAGGTGACGTGGATCGGAGTCTGAGAAATTTCGAACGGACTCCTGGCGCAGAAAACATCCATGTGAGAAAAATTTTTATGATAATTTTTGAAAATTTTGAAGTGTCGCGAGTGTCGCATTATTATAGAAATTCTGGTTATTTTTAGCTTTTTAATTTTTGAAAATTATCTAGTATGTCATATACCTTTTTTCATTGGTAGCAAAGAATCATACGAAAACCGTAGTAAAGCATATCATTTTCGATAATATATTTTCAAGTTTTTGAAAAGTTTTCCGTTTTAAAATAGGCTACGCATGTTTAGGTATCTGAATAATGATGCATATTATGTTACCCACCTCGAATAAACTACGAGGAGGCCACATGCCGTTTTGAATTACAAACACACGCTTTCTGACAGTGGCCATTGAAGTAGGTAAACACAGTTACCTACTGAAACAGAGAAATGCTCGGTTTACTAGAAATGAAAATTGAATTTGAGTGAAAAAATTCTGTGAAATCATAAATCTCAAAAATGATGACACGCTGCTTTCTGATTAATCTATTAGCTTTAATTAATAACGTGACTATATTTTAGTACGTATCTATATGAAAAAAGTACCTACTTTAGAGTTCAACGCAGTAATTCCACAACACATCGGTAGAAACATCCGTAGGTAATATTTTTCTCCCATTATCGTACGAGGTAAACAGAACAATGTATGCATATGCAAATCTCCAAAGAACGAAAATAATAAGGATGTACTTGTACGAACCGTATTATGCTACCCCGACGAACAGACTGAATGATATTAGAAATTGTTCAGACACTAAAGATGTTTTAACTGATAACATGGTGTTTCCTTCTTTTATAAACAATTTTCACAAAAGCTACGACCTACCACATTCAACAACTAATTCGCCATGTGTTAGACGATATTGTTTGAGTATGCATTGAATTTCACTTCTTTTTGTGTTTATTGCTTCTTAGAATATGCATTTTTATTCCCTTTCTCTGTTTTTTTTTTTCAAAAGCGATGCGTTTTCCGCTTTTATTACGATCTTTATTTCATTTCTTTTTAAAAATTACGCAAAAAAAATTCAAATTTTTGCACGATGTGAAATAAACTTTGCGTCAAAATTAATCTTACGGAAAAAAGTAAACCTTGTATCGAAATTAATTTTACGGAAAAATTAATTGATATGTAGGGTACCTCTACTTACGTATTTATGAATGAGAATTTTTTCTCAGTATTGATACTATCATTTTTTTAATTCAGAATTTCAGAGAAATGACTGTACCTAGCTATCTTAATTTTAATGGTGCACAATATTTTAAGAATGAATTACTTAAATCCGTCTAGGTTTCTATGCACTCATAATTTGGTAGTATAGGTAGGTATGATGGTCTGTCTCTAAGAAAAAATTAGCATTTTTCGTTTAGGTGCGTATAGTACGCTACACACATTATCGTTTACTTATATGTACGTACTTCTTTGCATTTTTTTTTCATTTATCGAAGTGAAAATTAATGGGGAAAAATAATAAAATGTAAGCAAACTTGATCTATGCATTTAAAAAAAAGTTGTGAGTAAAACCCAACCTATACCTCATCGAAAGTCAATAAAAATAAGTGATTGTTTGTGAAATACTTGAGATAAGAAATGGAACGTGAAGATTTATTTTGTTGAGAGAGTAAATATCTTCATTCACAATTCTGATCGAAGCATAGGTATAAATTATAATATTTCATTGGATCGTGTTCGATAACAATTTAGCTAACATTTGTACGTATTTAAAACATCTATATTTTTATGCTGAGAAATAATTATTTTCAAAAAATTTCTTTTTAATAAAAAAAATAATCGTAGGTACTTATCTACAATAATATTTAAGGCGATTGATTCTCGAAGTCGAGTCGAATCACTTCCTCGATATGTACTATTATGATACGTTTTTAATTTTTAAAATCAATATGTACCTATCTATCGAAATCCTACGCAAAATTTAAATATTTACAATAATTATTCCAATACAAAGTCTATTCGCTGTTTGGTGTTTAGTATCTTCTGATAGAGGTGAAATAAAAACAACGTACTAACATAACAATTATGATTTGATTACCGTTGTTTTGAATAACTTATTTTCAAAAATGATCTCTATGGTAAGAGTTGGAAGTATTTTTTGCAGTCTTCTTTCTAAATTGATCGTAAACACCTCCACGTTAATATTACATGTAAGTATATTTATATGTACTGAGGTGTATTCTTTTTTTGTTATTTGTCATCAGAGCCATTTTTGGAAACAAAATAAACAATCTCAGTTTGGGAATTAATTCACACAATACATTTAGGATTCAAAATATATACAGGCAGGTCTGATTGCATTTTTCTTAAACACTTTTTCCAAATAAATAACCAAAGTACTTACTTAGGTAATTGAACTTTTTTTTTGTAATAAATAAATTCTCACAAGTAAATCGTGTATTCCTAATCCCAAGTCCAAATAACCAAGTACAAGAAATGGTGAAAGAAATTGCATGAAGCAATTCATTCAAATAATTTCAAATATCACCTAAGTACTTCGAAATTTTGAGACATTAATCAATAATCATGGTATTAAGTAATATATACATAGTAAAAAACACACTACTTTTTTTCATTTTCACGAATCGCTCACGCTCAAATACAAGCTTAATCTGAAGTAAACCAGAAGCGAAAATGAATCACTTTGATGCGTAATTCACTTTTACGCAGTAATAAAAAATGAAAGAAAAAAAATCAGTTCAATAACTATTAAATATTATGTAAGTCAATGGTAATTCAATGAGCCTAGTAAGCGCTCAATTAAGTATCTATCCATGAAACAAATGTTTTACATTTCGATATTGCAGAATTGATGATGCAAGTTATCAATTTCAGATAATCTCTCTACATCGACTGTGAAATTAAAGAAAGTTATCAGAGATGATTGTTTAGATTACGATTTCACGTGGTAGTGATTTGGGGTTTTTTTCTTATGCACTCTAAATACACGATATATGGTTATGATTGAATGATTTGAGTGTCCTGGGCCTTATTTACAATCGAAGATTATGTGTTGTCTTTGCTCTTTGCTATTTTATTAAAAAAAAAAAAAAAAAAAAAAAAAAACGGATTATTACTATTTAGCATTTTAACTGCACATTGCTAAGTACTCCTTGGCTTAGTGCATATCACAAAGTTGCCAAGGCTGCCGGAAAAAATAATTGAAAAATGAAAATCTAAATTCAGTATCTACCTATAGAATTGTAAAAAAAAAAAAAAAAAAAAATTGAAAAAATTATGAACCTGTTTAAAGTTGAACATACGTAGGTATAATAATATTCTCGCTTCGTTGTATATTTTAAATTTAAATGATGAATGACGTAAAGTAAAAAGTAACATTTTTTAAATTACATATGTACAGTGACCCTTACTTGAGTAACCTTGAAAGCAACGCGGTCAACTTCAAATTGGAAGTGGGAACAATTTTATTAAATGTGCAGTTAAACAGTTGGAAATATTATCTGATTTTGTGTAAGTTTGCAAATTAAATTAAAAAACAATTCTTAAACATTTTTATTTTTTTTTAATTCGCCCAATACTTAATAAAAATTTAAAATGAAAACAATTATATGTATCTGTAGGCACTTATGGACGGTGAAAAGAAGTATGCTGTATAGTGTATGTACTTCGTAATAAATAGGTAATTTTATTCATCAACTTGAAATCACGAAACACTCGAGTACGATTAATTTTTCGGTACATTTTCACAATATAAGTCACGTAGGTCGTTTACTGTGTAAAATATATCAGTAAACGTTTTTTTTGCATCGTAAAAAATTCAACTTTTTTAAAAACACAGCTGATAAAGAAGCGAAAATTATATTGAAAAAAAAAATGTGTGAAATATCGCTGCATACGTCTAACAATACGTACCTACTTACTTACATATGAATGTAAGTTCTTACATTCAAACTTCAGTGTACATGAGTTTTGTTTCGTGACGTCATCTAGTGTGATAATTTTAAGGCTTGTCATTTTTGAAATTAATTCGTTCAAGTTGTTTCTTTCCTGATTTATAGGTACCTACTATACCTAGTACCTACTAGAAAGAGTATATCGCTGTGGGTGTTTGATTGTTGCAATCTTTGATCATCGTAAATTATCATCGTGAGATCAAAACTGCGTAATTAGAATTAGAACCATTTTTCATACCTATTAGAATAATCAAGTAATAATAGATATAACTTGCTGTAAAATTCATCAGCTAACTACGTCCAAATCAAAGTTTATTTGTGAATAAAAATTGTGTGATTGTAATTTTGATTTTTTTTTTGCAATATAAACTTTCAAAATCGAATAACTACCTCTACCTACCTACCTACATACATACCTGTGCAATTAATTTAAACGCTTGATCATTATTTATCAACTTTATACCGAAATCGGAATGATTTCTTATGTAGTATGCAGTGCACTATATGCAGCAATCTTAACAAGATAAATAATTGAGTGATCCCTGTTGAAGTAGTAATAATTAGATATTAAAAAAGGTGAAATTTACTTAAATACCTGCATAAATCTATAAATCACTTTTCAAAATTTTCTAAAAAAAATAACGTACTTAGTGCAATATTATAGTTTTTGTGAGTTACCTGAGAGCAGGGATTCTCGAATTTTATAAGTAATTTCTAAATTTCCAACTTGTACATTACATTTTATTACAGTCCAACTCACCGCACCTAGACCCTTTTCATCAAAATCTCCGAGAGACAGTTCATGAGGTTCCCTAATTGATTCTGGCCTGAAACTAAAACTGGAATCTAATTAAACCATCGATAAAAAAAAATTAGGTAGGTAGTTCATTATTACGCGAATGGGTATTTTAACCAAAAAATTCAGGTTTTCAATTTTTAACATTATGAACTTTGGCATTGAATTTAATTTTTGGTATGCCTATTTCATTAGTCATACGATCTATAATTTCTTAGTATGTAAGTAGGTATAGATCATCATAACATTGAAATAGGAACTTGAAGAATTCAAGATTGTCGAGAAATTTCAGGAATATTATAAAAATTTAAGAAAATATATATACAACAATACTTCAAAAATAAAGCAATGGCGACTTGGAAATTTTAAGTTCATCGCGATTTTCATTTTTGAGAGCGGAGAGTGAATTCGTGATTTTTCCAAATTGTCAGACGTCAGTTTCTTAGAACTTCTCAACTTTGGGTCAAAAATCTTTTTAGCAAAATAATTTTAAACGTCGCTTTTAAAAATTCAAATGAATTAAGTTTAAAAAAATGAAATAAATACTTATGGGTGCAAGATTTGCATAGAAATAAACCAAACATGAAAAATTTGAGTAAAAATAAAAGTAGGTAGGTACGTACGTGCCTAACAAAACTGAGCACATTTTTTAATATCGCATTTCGTCGTTGACATACTAATTCCTCGTAAGTCCAGCTTTTACCGAAAATCACTTTTTTGTATATTCTTATAGGAAAAAACACGAGGAATCGAATGGAAAAAACCTCGTAAGTCCAAACAACGCACAAGCGCTCCTACCGGACCGTTTTAAAATTTCAAATAAGCAAAACCTCGTATGTCCAAATTTTTTAGGACAAAAACCTCGTAAGTCCTCTGGACTTACGAGGTTTTTGCCATGAATTACCATGGACATACGAGGTTTTTGTTACAAGAAAACCTCGTATGTCCACATTTCATTAAATAAAATTGAATTAACT
This sequence comes from Planococcus citri, assembly GCF_950023065.1. NCBI lineage: Eukaryota > Metazoa > Arthropoda > Insecta > Hemiptera > Pseudococcidae > Planococcus > Planococcus citri. The sequence continues at coordinate 51,162,547 of NC_088679.1, forward strand.
GATGTTGAAGTAATGATATGTGTGACGAATACCATCCAGGTATTGCCATAAAACATAAAATTGAAAAGTTGCTGGAATTTTTATAAAATGAACGTTTTAAACAGTTTTTTGTGTCTCCTGAAAAATTTCACTTTTTGGACTTACGTGGAATTAGTATGTCAGCGACGATTTCGCCTTTCTGATTATTTGCGTTCCTTGTTTATACACTCTTCATTGCCGAATTTCGGACAGCTTATTTGAATGAAGGAGGGCCCACAAAGTTATCTACAGTAAAAATTTAAATTTTCCAATGCATTCATAAGATCTTGAAATAGCTGACATTTTTAAAATGAAAACAAATTTTTCAATGCAAATTTAATAAACCAAAACGAAGACTTGAATGAAAAATTCAACTGGGGAACTGGAACTTGCAGGTTGCTTTTTTTAAAACCATTTTCGATTTTTCCAAGGTTTTGACACTGACTGTGATCTGAATTGCGCTAGGAAAAAACTGAGCCAGAATACGACCATTTGCCTGATCAGATCAAGATTTTGGCTAGAGTCTGATCTTATTTCAGGAACATTACTTTTGTAATCATTTCATTATTGATTATTAATGATTCGTGATTGCCGAAACAATCGCAAATAAACGAACTTCATAACTGATTAAAAATCATTCGCAAAACAAAAACACTTTTTGAGAGTGACGAGGAGAATTGTTGGGAAAATCTACAGCAAAAACTGCCAAATGGCTTAAAACCAAACTTTTTCAAAAAAAAAAAAAAAAAAATCTTGAAGAGATAAAAGATGAAAATGAAGAGACCTAGGGGAAAATTCAGCTCTTTTGTACTCTAAATTGAGTACCTACGCTAAAGTTCAGTGAATTACGTATTCGATGAAATGGTGATGAATCGATTGATCGATGAATGTTTCGATCAGAAGTATTCGTTGACTACATACTGAGAAACAAATAATTGATCAGTCAATTAATCGTTATGAATCGCCAAACCTACTGTTGTAGATTATTCATATCAACTTGAAATCGGCAGATATACTTAGGTACTTCACACATGTACATTAGTATAATTTTAGCATTTCAGGAAAAATCGAATTAATTAGCGCAGCAAGCGAGCACGTTTACTCTATTTTTTCAGCAGCCTACATGTGTGTGATAGTCAATCGACGCACTGGTGGTAACGCGTTAAAAGTAATTATAAAATTAGTCTGCGAATGACTGCGAGAAACATATTGCAAATGTTCAGCTCACAAGTCACACTCACACCGCAGAAAAGAGTCATTCGACTGTCGAATAGAAATTTTTGTGAAGGAAGACCGCCACCAGTGTAAATAATTTACTCGTCGTAGCCGCTATGATTACACGGACGTAATCACTCGAAGTCGAAACACGCTGCGTCGCCTTCGTTTTTAAACGCCACCGTTTGCATCAACGAACTTTAAACATTTGAGAACCTCGTTCGCCAGTTTAGTTCAGTTCAGTTTTGCTTTCCGTTCGGAATACGCTGGTCGTGGTTGAACTCGTTAGCCTGCAAAAAGGAATACCCTCGATTCGATTTTTTATATTTATTAAATTCTTATTTTCCTTTTTTGTAAATCTTGATATTTGTTATTTGATCTCATTTTTTAACCGGTGTCAACACGCAACGATATATGAGAAAGCAAGAATATGGCTGACATGCAAGAAAATGTATCTCTCCACAAACCCGCCGTAAGTTTTCTTTTTTCACTCGGTCGAGTTTTAACGCGTTGAGCACGTGTATAGTAGTATACGGGACTTACATTTTTAGGCTTTTCCTTTTTTCAAGGCTTATTTTTTTCATTTTTGTTTTTTTTTTCTTTCTTTCTCATTCATTTCAAGTGCTTCTTTTCAATTACGCTTGCGTTAACAATTATATATTATCGCTGCTTGATTTACGATGATGAAGAAGAATGAGAGGGGAAAAAATCACTTCTCGATTTTAAACGTCGTTTAATTGACGAACGTCTGAAATGGAATATTTTTTTACTCGATTGTTTATTTTGTGTATACCTATTATTACCTATACCTATAGAGTAAATTAGCTTTAATCGTTATTAGATAAAATAGAATCGCCACCCTTCCGGCGGTGTCGATGAAACTAAATAACGCGGCTAAACTGTATATTTGAACGGCGTGCTGTGTCTGTCTCTGTGTAATATAGTATAGGTACATGAAAAACACATGTGAAACGATATATTCGGTGGCTATGTGGGGTAAGAAAATCGTTAAAAATACGCGGAAATATATAGCTTACTTGGGGGAAAAGCAGCCGAGAATTGGCAACTGTAGTGAAAAGTGCATTTGTTTAGCGAAAGTTTCAAAATATCGTACCTATATCTAAACTTCTGTATTATGGTTGCTTTATTTCGAAGAGTTTGCGATTTCTATTTCGATCGTAAAAATTGGCGTTTTAATTTTAATCAACAGTGGTGCGAGTATGAGTGAAGAAATAAAACCATAGAATTTATTTTCGTGTGTGTTTTTTTAGGAGTAATGTACCAATACGAAAGTAGATAGGTATGAGTTGTTGTTTTCAAAATGTTTAATTCAAGCCAAATTTGACTTGGATCTTGCGTGAAAAGTGTTTACGTTTGTTTGCGATTTAATCTAAATAAGTATATTTGACGTATATTCATGTGTAAAATTTTAATTCAGGATTTGAAGAAGTTAGCGAAGAGATACCTACTTATTTCTTTAGATATAATCAAAATTCGATTCACTTGGAAACTTTTTTCTTTTTGCCATTCTTTTACATGTTATGATCTCAAATCGTGAAGCATTTCATTTTTCTCATCTACCTATCAAAATATTGATTGCTGCGGTTTTAGAAATGAATTTGAGATTTTCTCGTTTCCTTTTATACCGGTAATTTGGTTAATGAAAGTTTTTACCCTCAAACGTGATCGTAAGACATCCCTCTTCTCCAACAAATAATCTACCTCTTCCCTGAAAAAATATTGCAGTTGTTCTCATCTGCCAAGGATCAAAAACGAAACTGTTTGAACGTACTTTGATATCTAGTTATCTATTCTTTGATGGCTTAGCTCAAGGCTGTAAAAGCAAAGTAGTTGCTCTGATTTATCAATTATCATATTCTGTTGGAAGATGACTTCACATACAGAAACGATACCTAATTAACATTCAACAGCTTTGTTCGTAGGCATCAAAAACGAATCGAAATCTAAATCCAATCCAAATATAAATTCATTCAGATAGGTATACCTAGTCAAATTTTTATTTATTTTTTTTTCAAAAATGAAACAAATTATCTAGGTTACCTATTTTTCGTTTCGATATCACAAAAGTAAAGCCTAAAATTTGCATGATTTTTTATCTTACATTTCAGCATTTCTTAGGTAGGTAGTAGGTACTTATTCCAAATTCGAAAATTATTTCTGTGATAAAAAAATAAAAACCTCTTAGATCTTCAAATTTGAGTGGCATTGTTCTAAAAATGTTACAACTTGAGAAGTACTACCATGTAGAATATTTTTTTGTGCCATGCAGGGAGTTGAACAATTTTTTGCAATAGTTTATCTGCCCACATTTTTTTTTTAAATAGAAAAAAGTCAAAATTTTGTAATTTTGCCACGTCTAATAGAATTTTTTGGGATTATTTTATTTATTCAAAAATTGAAAAAATAATATTGAGTGAAGCTACCGGAACTTGCGAAATAGGTACTTATCTACTGATGGGCTGTGAAATTGGTCCAATTTGGCATTTTCGAAAATTCAAATCCAAGTCCACTAAAACATCTGATAATTTTATTAATGAAGCCTCCCTAGTAAAATAATAGAAACTATTTTTTATTCTGAGGTTAATTTTAATAAAAAAAATAATTATAGGTATCTAGAAAAAGGAGGTAATTGAACATTTTGATTAGAAAAATGTGTTATTGTCATCGATTGCTTAAATTTTTGCTTCATCCAACCCCCTGTGATCAACTTAATTGGTCAACTAGCATTTTAGACTATTTACGTATTGATTCGTAAAAAAATAGAAAAAAAACGTATAGATATCTAGGTTTAAGACTTAATACACTGTAAGTATTTACGTGCCCATTAACGTGCACGTGGAATAACAAAGGGATTTTTTACATTCGAATTTTTCTGAAGAATTGGTATCGTATATTGTACCTACTCGTACCTAATGAAATACTAAAATTATATAGATTTGTTTCGTTGTCGTTATTTATAAGCAATAAAATGGAGATTTACGAACGTGTAAAAAAATTGTACCGCACGTACAACATTTTTTTTTTATTATTATTTACGGCGTTCTTGACATTTTAGGTCTACATAAATGTTTGGTTTACGTATTATGACCTGCTCGGGAACGAGCTGAAACTGGTTGAAGAAAACTAACGGATGGAAAAAAAAATAAGAATCCTTCGACTTTTGTTATACTTTTAACAACAAATAGATAAATAAAAGGAAAAAATACATATACGATTTAGACGCAGGTAGCACAAAATGCTGGCCGTATTGTATTCGTTTTGGATGTGTCTTTTGTGCGCGAATGTTTTGGCGGGTTTTGAGTACACGTAGCAAAGCCATTCACCTTTTTAAAAAGGACGAATTCCTGGAACTTCTAATGCACAACCATGTTTCCCATCCTACACTAAAGAAACATTCGCCGATCTTTGAAAAAAAAGAGGGTGTCGTCGAACGCGGAGCCTTTTCATAGGTTTAAAATAAAGGTGAAACAGATTTCGACACGTTTGATTTCGAAATTATCGCGCCCAAGAAAAAACGTGCCAAGTGCGTAGAATGCTGAATGAAAAAAAAGTTCCGATCTTTTGAACTTTTTGTGCAAATTAATTGGTGATGTAATTTTTTTGCGGTGTAACATCATTAAGAAGCCATATTACGTCGAGAAACCAAAATGTATACGGTTGGAAAATTAATGTTGCTCTTTTTTTTCTCTTTTTGCGTGAAAATTTACATTAAAAATTATTAAACGAGATGTATGTATGTGAGCTCGTATGTTACAAGTCATTTGATAAAAGACGATTTTCTAATATTCTAGAATTCTCAACGATTATTTTACGTAATCGTAGATAAAAGTATTCGAAAATGTATCTCGGACGAAGGCTTAGGGGAAGGGTTTTTATCGTCGATCGAAATTTACTGAATTTAAACGCTGTGTTCTGTGAAAATAGATAAGTGAAGCAGCGGAAATGATCGGTAGTAAATGAAATTTTCAAAATGACCCAAGTTCCAAGTTGATATCTACGATTAAAAATCTGTTAGCGCGATATTTTTAAACACTTTCTTACGATAATGAATTTAAATTAGCTAGACGATTGGTAATTAATTACATACGTTGTATTCCTACGATGAATAATAAAAATGAGACGCTCAATTTGCGATTAACCGCGTGAGGTGCTAAGCACGTGATCAGAGTAAACAGAGAAGATGTTCGCTCAATGCAGCTTTTGTTACGTACTCTTATCTATAGGTTGACTTTGTCGAGGGTAGATTTCGAGGGGCTTTTTTTGCGATTACGACACATGCGGCAGCCTTCGCGAGGTATGAAACGAAATCGAATTTGGAAAAGCGGGTCAGGCTTCGTGCAAGGTTAATTTCCCCGTTTTTAGTCGAGTTCTACGCACAACGGAGTTTCGATTTTCAAACTAGGTTGTTCTGTTTTCGAAAGAAAGGCGCCGTGGACTAGTTTTGCAACATTGGTTTTCCTTCCTACGTTTCAGATGCAGTTTTATTCGTATAGATAAGCGCTTAGAAACTTTTTTTTTTAATTTTGAAAAATTCACGAATATCGCTCGGATTTTGGAGTTACGTTGAAATGTATCACATCTGCGATTTCCTCCGTGGCAAAAATTTGCGCATAGGTAGTAGGTACTTACGTGTTCCTGGATAGTTTTTTCGACTTTTACGGATAATGTCAAATTATCAGGTATTTAGTCGTCGACCTGTATTAAAAATAAAGACAAAGACACCCGATTTATTTTCGCCGACAGCGTAGCTACTTTCAAAATATTAAGAACAAGCCGAGGATGAAGAAAATAAATACATAAAAAATAAACGATTGTACTTTCTTCAGTTGAAAAAATATTGGAATTACCAAATGCACCTGATTCAATTCAAAAGTTATACACATAATAGCCTTTGGCTATAAGTGCAACGTTATAATTAAATGTTGAAAAATACCTATAGTTGAAATTGGAATTTCACATTTATACGTAAAAGTGAGCCTAATTTAGAAACTCTGAAGTAGTTGAAATACTCTTTATGAATGAATTTTTACGAGTACCTAGTTGTCTGGTATAAACCTGATTTCATTCGATATAAACAAGGCAACATTTTATCAGTTGTGATTTAACTTTTTTACACGCGGTATTTAATATATTTGTACCTACGACAAGAGATACATTTTCATATTGTGTAGAACATATTCGTTTTTCCATAACCATAAGATGAAAGATTTCGTTGAAAACAGGCTTTTTATCGAGAAATAAAAATGATACTCTACTCCATCCTGAAAAAAAAAATCTGGATGAAAATTTCCCTTATCAATTTATTTAAAAAATGAGAACACATGCGGAAAGAAAAACAACGAAAAAGTGTTTATTTTGAAGAAAAATTCTCATGGGAGGGTATAGTGGATATCATGTTCTTTCAAAATTTCTTAAGGTTAGGTATCTCTAAAATATCTGCTTGTGTTTAACGAGATTTCAACAAAAATGTGAAAAATGATTTCTGATCATTTAAATACCAATTTTTCTACCCAATCCTATCTCTAGAAAAAAATCAAGCTTCAAAATGTGTCGAATGAGCTTTAGCTTTAGGTACTTACGTTTTTTCTTTACGTATCTAAGTAGATTTGTTTTATCAGAATTTTTTGAAAATTCATAAATAAATTTTGATGTGTGTAAGATTGGCTGATTTAGTGGACGCAGGTGGGTAACAAGAGGATACAGTTCAAAACCAATATTTTCCAATACTTTTGTTCATTATATGTAATTATTGTTTAATGAAAAACTGGTCCATATTTTGTGATTAGAGGTATGGAAATAAAAAATTGTATACGCATAGCCAGGTCCAAAAAAATCCCTACGTTTTACAAAACTTTCCCAATAATCAATTTTTTGGGAAAAACTAGAAACCCTTCAGGAGTTCGAAAAAATTTTCCATTTAAATCCATTTTTATGAAAAACTTGATTTTTTTAGAAAACGATGAATCTTGCGAAAAAAATAAAGGGAAACAAAATTATAGAGTAGGCTACGATATTTCTTCACTTGCCGAAATGATCCTTTTTTCTTAGAAGGGAAAGGGGTAAATGAAGGTTGTTCTTGCGATATTTTGAGCAAAAATTGGATAGCTCGACTCTATTGGACAAATTGTTCAGGTCATCCTGTGCATTTAAAAATAAAATTGTTTACTTGGGAAGACGTACCTCCTCTTCTTGCTTTATTCGCTCTATAATTATTGCACGAGTAATTTTCATCAGATGGTTATATTAAAATAAAAATGGCAACAATGATTTATTAGTTATTTTGAAAAGTCTTCGTTTAACGTTTTCTCAATGTAACTTTTCCCAAATTGCTACGTATAGTTTCATTTTGCAAAGAAAAAAAAAAAAAAACTTCTGATTTGCATTATGTGGTTAAAACTCAACTTTGATTTTCATGCTAAAAAATAGTAGGTAAATACTTTTCTTATAATTTTAATAAAAATTGCCTTTTTTATTGTTCTCGACCATAAATTAATTTTAAGGTTATTTAAAGGATATCTTTTAATCCTTGAAATTCGTGTCTGAACTTGGCTGGTAAAACGTTGTGTGCCAATCTCGTCGTTTTTTTTTTTTTTTTGCTACCACCCTATTGTACGTACGTATAAGGTGACGAGTTTTATGGAGGGAATGTATAAAATAGAAAGTATTACCTATTGTTGTTTCAACGATCATAGTAAAGCAGTCACTCACGCAACCGTGACGTAAGAATTTTGATCCACCCTCTGAATGGTTTTTACCGAAAAGGTTGCAATATTTGCGACGTTTACGAATTCAACGGGATCATTTTTTTCCTTTTTTTTTTAGGTGGCGAAAGTGGAGTCGATTTATACGCGTTTAAACGATTACTCACTTTTTATTGGGGGTGCATCCTGATTCTATTAGGTATATTATAACTATATCTTTTTGGATATTTTTTATTTTTCGAACAGCGCGTAGCGTTTTAACAAAAGTATTGTTTCGCCCGAAAAATCGATTTCGAGATTTTCATGGAAGTGGTGTTTTGAGGTTCCCATATAAGAATTTTGAGACTATTTTGAGCTTAGTGGTATGTATGTTGTAAGTATCTACGTAAAAAAATGATGAGCATTTTTTTTTTTTTTTTTGCATAAGTGACGCGCTATGGACGTTGAGGTACGGTGAGGTAAACCAATCGAACGGAAAGACGCGGTGGGTTAACAGTTCTGTTTCATAGTAAACTGGTTCCGGGTTACATTGCTTTGCGGTGCAACGTGAAAGGGTTGATTCTTTTGATGCAATGTTACTATTGTACACATTTTTTCGTAATTATCTATCTTTTTCGAATTTTTCTTATGCAGTGTTGCCTTTATTCGCGAATCTCATAAAAAGTCTTATTGTTTTTAATTAAAATATTTGTTTAAATTTTTGTCTGCCCTGTTCGAAAGTTTGTGTTGCTTGCATCGCAGTGTTTATTTTCTTTATTTTTATGCAATTGCAAGTAGATTATATAGAAATCAATAGGTGTAATATGTTCGCAAGTACTTCTATTTACAACGCACATTGCTCCCATAGTTTCACACCGTCACACGATAGATATAAATAATGAAAGAAAATAAATTACGTCGATGCTTAGCTCTACACAGGGTTGAAAAATATTTTAAACCGGAACTAAGGTTCATTCAAATTCTCACAGGTATGTCCAGTTCATTGATGTAAATGTTTACGTAGGTACTTAATCAATGAATCCATAATGAAATAATTTGTTTAGAATTTTCAAAATAACCTTAGTACCTACTACGTATACCTACTAAATACTTTTTATTGATCCTTTTCAAGAAAAAAAAAGCTTTACATAAAATTTGACCTGGCTTCATTTTCACTTTATCGTGTTCTCTAATGTTAAAGTTCGTCAGAAGTAAAAATACAGAATGCCATTGCGATCAATAAAAAACTTTTTTGTCACACCGGTCCTCTTAGGTACCATATTTTATACGAATGCGTGAACTTGCAACTGTTAATGAATGAAATTTCTATAGCTGACGAATGAAATTTTTCAAGTATACACGTGAAACTTGTGGAAATAATGCTTTTCCTTGAATTTAATCATTCCATATCAAAATGATTAAGTTTTTAAATTTCAAAATTGAAGGTTGTCATGATCTAACACTTACCATGCCCACTCCAAACAATAAGATATTAATTTAAGTAATAGACTTAATTTCGAAGAAATCATATTAAAACGATTGTTGTCAGTGTTGTCGGTACCTCTAAAATTTAAATTCTAAATATCGATTAAGTATAATGTATGAATGAATATGCAAATACTTATTAATTAAACTGTTCCCTTCTGGAGAACTGGGTCGCGTTACCCTTTTTTTTCAAACTTCCGTTAAAAATCATCTTAAATTGATTGTATAGGATTTAACGGGCATTGACGTAGGTACGCCAACAGCCAGTGCCTAACAATTTATTTAAATTGATTGTATAGGTTTGATAACCCTTAATTTCATGAAAAATTCATGTTTTTCTCAACGTTTTTGAGCTCTTTTCGGTTTCGAATTCGGTTCGGTTTCCTCGGACAAAAATTCCTTTCTGAAATGTTATTTCGAAAGAAAAAATATTTCTCAATGAATTATAGCTGCCAATTGTCAGGTGCATGTTACATGACAACGATATAAAAAAAATTGGTGGGGATGTAATTAAATCAGATTGAGATTCAAAGTTGTTCTGTAAGTACGTACCTACCTATGAATGAATTGTTAATTAACATTTGGTGAAATAATAACCGATGAATTATTCACTTTTCTTCAACCATTGCCATTTAATCGGATTTCCAGCTGTAAAATTTTACAATGTCTGCTTAATTCATTCTACATTAGGTGTACAAACTGGAAATGAAAAAAAAAATTCGCTAAAATCGTTGGAAGTAGGTAGTATGTTATGTGTGCAAATGATTATAATAATGTAGAATTACTCGAGAAAATGCAATGAGCCAAAGTAGGAAGGGTGAAACTTGAATTGACTAAAATTGATCGATAGGTACTTTAAATACATGCTACGATTGTAGACCAAGTCATAAGTTAATAATAAACACTCGGTTGGATATCTTATCAGTTGTGACTAATTTGACTGTGTGCAAACTTACCTACCTGAGCTGGTGAATTACATTTCATGCACCTTAACCTACGTTACGTCCTATTGTTTAAAGTAATATCACTTGGAGTAATTGTTTTCTTATATAGATTAATAATTTTTCACCTTTATTAATTCCGAAGCTATTATACCGGAACCCTATTTAAAAGTCACGTGTTTTACTCGTGATTAAAAACTATAACTAGGTGTGCATCTGTACTGAACTCTATAGGTACATATAGATTCTGTTTTTCTTGTATTTTCATTGTGTATTGGGTATATAGTTTGTTCCACAGCACGTTGAAATAATTGATAAAAAATTTACGATATTTGCTTTTTACCTGCCACTTATACGCCTTGTTACCTATGGAAATTATTTTCGTTTTTATTCATTGATCCACATTTTAATTTATTTCATCAAATGTGTTTCATTATAGTAACAATGTTTCAATAACTGGTGAAATAACACAACAGCTGACATATGTGAATCTTTTGAGTTCCATGAAGTCGTAATTTTGTTGTTTTTATTCTCTATCTTCTGTTTTCAATAGAATTCTTCCATTGCTATGAATAGTATCTTCATGCGTGAGATTAGATAGATACCTATCAACTAAAAAAAAATTGAGACTTTGGAAACCCCTGAAAATGTGCACATGTTTAAGACAAAGGAGTAATGTGATGGGTAAAGCAGTGCAATGTTTAAAGTAAAAATTTGAAAATTGAGAAAAAAGTTAATATGTAAATGTACTAATCAATTTGGCTGCATCGTCGAATAAAATCGAATACTTTAATGTCATCAATTTTAAATTTAACAACTTTACGAGTTCAATGAATTTTTTCTGACCTTTTGTGCGCACCTACCTAACAAATTGGAAATATTTGACGTTATTCTTAGCACATATATTTTATCATTTTCAAATATACCCAATTAAAATATTTTGGGATCTTGGGTTGAACCTTGTGCAAATATAAGAAGTACCTTAAAATGATTTTAATCATCTTTTTGATTCTAAAATAACCAAGAATAGTTGTACAGGGAAATCTTATCATACGGTATCTTTCCATCGATTTGATCGAAAGGGTACTTCATTACCTTTTAAATTTCACCCGACAAAGTATACGTAAATACTTTATGTACACGCGATTTGATAAACAGTAATTTTCGTGATCTTTTGGTAGATATTACCTATAGCTTGTCTACCAAATTTAGAATTGAATTTTTTTCTAAAGTTCACGTTTTTATGATAAATTTTTGTATTGAAAATATTTATGTAATTTGTAGGCATTTTTCCCATTATAAGAATTCGTGTTTAGAACCATCAGATTTATTTATCAAGTTTCCATTCATATTTTGTATTATGGGGTTGAATTGTTCGGAGCATATATTGCCATCTACGACGCCGTATCTGGTTACAAGTCTGGAAGATGGTTTAATATTTTGTTTCGAAATAATTTCTAAAGTGAGTTTAACTCGGCCAAAATTGACTTTAGATCTCCTGATGTAAAAATACACGTAAATTTCTCTCTACGCGCAAACTCGATAACGTCATTGAAATATTATTGTAATTGTTTAACAACGTAATGTAAGACTGATGACGTTTCCGTTTATCTCGTGATGAAAGTTAACATAATACATATGAATTAAAGCGTTCGTGGTACGTCGAATTTCTTTCTTTCTGTTTCCAAGATCTCGTTTTGCATAACGTTTAAACCAACTATCGTAAGTTTTTGATAAACTTTCGTTCGGGTTCACTGGAATCATTTTCCGATACGATATGCACGTTATAGTAGGTACCAATTAGACATGGTTGAACCGTAATTAACGATAAGTCTATTAATTTCATTCACTGTAACGTACAATCATTCGCTATGAATGTTGCATTCTTCATTTTAAAAATTTTCACGATTTGGTATTTTTTTTTTTTTTTTGATATTTTTGAGCACAAAATTTTTAAACTAGTTTTAAAATTGTGCTAAATATTTCAAAACTTTTTGACGTAATTGCGGTAAAACTAAACCTGATATCAGAATTGAATCACTACTCTAATTTAAACTTATTGTGTCGCATTTCATAATTTTACCAACAAGATAAATAAAAATTTTATCGGTAGTGATAATGTCAAAAATTGATGAGCTGCAAAAGGAAGCAACTGGCGTAACATGAAATGCTTCAAATTTTTGAGTGTTATCTACTTCTAGCTCGTTTTCCCAGAGCTAGAAAAGTTCAACTGTATTATCGTATAAGATACGTAATTACCAAAGATGATGATCCTGTTTTTTCTTGGAAAAAAGTGCATGCTGAACCAAAGAGGAAAATTATATTTTCACTTGAAAATTTTTTTATTATAAATTCAAAATGTGGGGTAGATGACTGAAAACTTCGAAAAAAAATAATTTTCATTAGTTGCGTTCGTTTTTTTTACGACTGCCTTTCTTTTTCTTGCAGCTGTTACTTGATAAGAATGAAAAATGAGAAAATTTTGGATCATTCCAATTGTCAATTTTTTAAAAATGGAGAATTCGAGCATTTAAAAATTTTTTTTTACGAAAAAATAAATAAATCGTAATACTCGAGTCTCCAAAAAATAAAAACGAATAAATAAATAAATAAATAAATAAATAAAAACTAATAATAAGTGAATTAAGTGCTAACCCAAGTTTTGTTCTGTTCCAAATGGATAAATATAGTAAAATGAATGAAAAAATGACCCAAAAAATGGATACCTATTTTACTACTTGATCATTGGAAATTTTTCCAAAAAAAAAAAAATTGAAACTGACGCACAATCGGAAATTTTGAACGAACTCCTTCTATCTTCCTTGATTGCTGAATTTTTAATTTTGATGAATTAATGAAATTATAACTATGTGATCTCCTATACTCAAATTTTCAATTGAAAAGTCAAGTCCATTAAAAAATTATTGTTTTATCAATCATGACGAATCGATAAAATATGATTGCTGAGTAGGTACTGGAAGCAGAAAATATGTATAAATTATCATCAACTTCAATTTACCAAAAAAAAAAAAAAAATGTGACGTACATCCTAGCCCATTCACAACTTTTCCCAGAACATCTTGTTATGGTTTATTGCCATCCAATATTTCATTTGACTATGCCTATATTACCTACGTTTATCATCGCTACATTCAAGGGATAAAAATGGCTTTTTTGCTCTCCACTCTCTAAGTTGTACGCACTACGCAAACAATTACCTTTCGTTCAATTTAAGCTGAGAAAAAAATCATTTTTATATCTAGTTCACGAGGTTTCTGGGTAAAACTAGGCTTGATTTAGGGTAAGCAGAAAATAATAATTATATTATCGTAATACGATATTTGGCAAAACATATTGTATTACGTTGTTTTTTGAAAAATGCAGTTTTCTTAACGCCAAACGCGGGTAATTTTTCCACTGTAATGTGTATTGTGTACATATTCATTTACCAGCTTTATTTTAGCGGTGGGAGAAAGCTTATGTGATATGGCTATATGTTACCTACCATTGTGGGTTCATTCTTCACCGTATGGTAAAGTTCAGGTTCACTTTACTTATTCCAAGTTGGTTTGTTATCAGTGAATTGTTAATAATGACGTACTTTATGAAGTTGATGGCGTCGTACTCGTTGTACATAATACCTACAATTGTGTTCAGTTGCTTTGGCTTTCTTTGGAAGTGTGGATAGTATTTTTCGAAGGAACTCGTTTTCCTATAGTGTTCATATAGTGTGTTATCAAGTGTGTTATATTTATGAACAACTTCTGGGTACTTTCCTTACACCTTACATCAAGTATTATTGAGATATTGCGGTTCAAATTATCAGAAAGTTGTATCTAATGAAACTGATAACAATAGTTGTTTTGTTCATCAATAATTTATTCATTAATATTGATTGATTTTAAAAAAATTAGGTACCTACCTATATAAGTGTTTGAATGATCACAGCACCTAGAGCTACAACATGCATATAATACGTATCTTTTCCTGCCTGAAAATTACCACAAGTGAAATGACCATTTAATGATTTTTATTTGCGTGCTAAGGTTGTATTATATTGGTTCGTCGTATGAATTTTTTTAAAACCCAACTTTCAACTAATTACCTAATTTACTTACATTGCTTACTAGAGGGTAAATTTTAGCATCTATGATGAATGAGTCGCCGGTTCTTTTTTTAAAAAAATTATTAACGAGACCCACTATATTTCGTCTGGTGGGTAATACTTTATTGCGGATGGAAAATTTTCAATTCCCAACCTCATCTGACCCTCCAAAAGAAAATGAATTTATGAAAAATGAAAATAAAAAAGTAAATACCTACTGATGATTCGTTAATAAAAATAGCCCAGTAGGTTATGTGAGCCACTTGAATTTTCGAACCCCTTCTTTAAATCCTGTAATTCAAACGAGTGTTAATTTTTAACGCGAAAAATATCTAACGTTTGAATTGTTATTTGAGTATAATGCGTATATATACGTATGAGGGACATAACTTTCGTGCTTTCCTTTTTGAGATTGTTTTTTGCGCATTTCCACGTTGTAATTTATTTGTTGTTGCAATTCGTACACTTGTTAAAATAGTTTGCTGTTAATAAATACATCCTTTAATTCGCCCTGCACGTTAATGTATTTTCAAGGTGATGAATCTATTTAACTAGAGTAAATTTCAGTTTATTCAATCGGATATGAGATAATGATACAGCCTAGTTTTTGAAAAATAATTATGATAAATTGGTAAATTGTTCCTAAAAATATATAGGTATGTTTTCCCAATTACAAAATGAACAACTAACTAGGTATAGGTATCAAGACTTAAGATTGTCTGATTGTTGATTGGTTAGTTTGAAATTGTCGTAGGGTTTACACATTTAGTTTTGCAATACTCTTTAATGACGAAGAAAATATGTAGGCGATGGAAATTTGTATAATAGATGTAATTGTCAGGTTTTCGCTTTTTACGACGTTGCTGTGACATTGCTTGATTCTTCAGTGCCCAGCTTACGTCTTTTTCCGAGCGAAATTTCTTCAAATTTATTTTTTTAGGTTTTGGAAAATCGTTAAAAATTTTATCCTTTTTCGTGATATTTTCCGTCCTTGCTTGTGAATTTTTGATCATACCTATCTTCTTGAAAAATGGTGAAAAATTTTCAAAATGCCATTTTTGTTGGATAAATTTGAAAAAAAAAATATTTTAAGGAAAAAATTTGAGAAATAGTTCGTAAGGTATTACTTAAGCTGAAGCAAACGGAGAAATTTATTAGAAAACTGGAGTAAAACTCTTTTTGATAACGCTTGTATTATCAGTTTGTGCTAACTCTTTTGTAATTTTCGTTTTTAAACAAGTACGTAGGTACCTAACTATACGAGAATAAAACAGGTAACCTATTCAGTTAATATTGAAAATTTTTTCAGTCTCACATTAAATGAGAAAACGTGAAATTGAATAAGTACGTATCTAGCAACATGAAAAAATACAAAAATTTTCATCAAATTTCCAAAAATTAAAAATACTTAAATAAAGATGATGACTGAAAACAATTGAACCGGCGATTACAGTTTTAATTGAAACGTTTTCATGTTTGATTTGTCATAGAAGTAGACTAAGGTACTTCCATCAGGCAAAAATACAATATTTTTCATTCTTTTTTTCACAACTGTCCATAGTATTTGTGTGTCTGCTATTTTTTTCAATCTCTCGATATTATTTCTGCATTAGGCATTTAATTAAGCATCAGAAATGAAATAAAGTCGACGATATTTTCCTGTTTGAATCCATATCTGATGATGAAGAATTGAAAACGTGGATGTTGAAGACTGCATCTGCAGAGATATTGGTGCAGCAAAATGAAAACCTTCTGCCTTTTATTTTTTCAAATACCCAATACCCATTTTCAAATTCAAAATCTCTTTTTAAAAAAATTTAAAACTGCTTGTCTATGTTAAATCAGCATATTTACGATGATTGTTGTAATCACTCAGCAGGTAAGTAGAAGTAGAGACATACTTATTTAATTTAAATTGGGGGGGTGGCTACCTAGAAAATTGATGTTTTGGCAATATTGGACATTTGCCTGTGTACTTTCACAATCGCGTTTTGATTTTTGTTTGAATTTTTTGCCTGCACCTACAATCAAGTGTTGCTACTTCTCCTAAACTTTTTTGTCAAGTTTCATCAAATTTTTTTGTGAATGTTTTGGATTTGGTTACCTATGTTTAAAATCTACATATGTAATATATCTACATCAATTTACTATTTTGTCCCATTTCTTCCTTCAATATTTTCTTATATGTATATCTAACATTAAAAAATGTTTTGCGCTTTGGTCATTTGTCTCTATAGTAATAGATACCCAGTTTTAATAATGTTTTCCTTTTTCGATTTCAAAAATGAATTATTGTTTGTGAGAACACAGTTTTCACTTATTCCCACCGTGAAAAACCCTGATTCCGTGTTTGCGTTTATAGGGACACTCGTCCATATCCATATTTCTCAGGAATACTCGTTCGTATTCTACATCAAAAAAGGTAAACGTTGTTTGTAGTCGATAGTGAACTTGACCAAATAATCCTATCTATAATTCAGGGTAATTGTTACAATAATAGGCTACTTTACTTCGTCAGAATAACTCAATCATTTGATAGGTACTTTACTTAATACTTTACTTTATAGGTATACCTTAATACGACGAACAAATCAATAGCTGCGGGAATTTGCAAATTTTCCATTCTTACTAGGCACGTACCTCTTCCTACCTACACCTAGGTACTTCTTACATTCGATATTGGAACAAAAAAAAAACCGCAATTCTTAGCATAGACTAGAATATGACACCGCTTTCGACTTGGAACATTGCGATTTGCATTTTACGAAGGTCTTGACTCTTGATTAGTTCTTACAATGGCGAGTAATTACAGCATTTTGTTTACGATTGATGTACAAGTAATATCATGTGATCAAGCCTTTATTGAAAGCACGTGAAAATGATGAAATTACTGGTAAAATCTAGCATCGGTGTACGATTCGAATAAATTTATAAGCTTCGACACTCGTCAGAAATGAGAAAATATCATTACAAACAATTCAAAAGTTGAATGTCAAGAACCGGGTAGAATGTAAATTTCAATACACCGCTTTTTCAGTCACGTGAATCGTAATTTTATTTTAGCAAAAACAAGCACGATTGTAACGTGTTCATATTATACGCGCGAATTAAGCATCTTATTACTATTATACGTATATCTACGTATAGTCAAAAGAAGCACAGACTTACTCTTTATATTTACTTGTTTAAACCGAATAATTTAACCAAACTGTCAAATCATAAATTTATCAATTATGTTGTTTTATAAATAAACGCCTCTTTATCGTGCAGTATTAGTAATATTTGACGCTTGTAATAATTACGCATTCTATGCATGACCATGTACGTACATTTTGGCTAATTGTTTAAAACATGGAAGTTTCACGTGATATTCATCATTCTAACTCAGCATTAATAAATAATATTCGTCTATGAAGAATAACGCGTCATTTTAAATAAAAGAAATGGTTTTTTAGTGTACGACAATTAACTGGTATTGGAAATATTTCCAACACAATAGCATAATTTGTCAATATAATTGAATACACGGTAATACGGTATGGTTTACCGCGTGTTCGACATTCGAGAAAATCTTTCGTTTTTTTCCGCTTAAATTTTGCGTTTTGACGTAATTTGAAATGCAACATTAATACGCAAGTATTATGGTACTAGGTACCGAGTGATCTTGCTTGCGTGAAAATCTTCAATCAAAAAATTTTTCCTTTGGTTCATTAGCCAAAACTGCGTCTCACCTCAGGTATGTTCTGCGTGTGGGTAGTCTTTAGAGAGTTTTTGTTTTGAGATAACTTTCAAAGTTCATTCGGACACAGATGGTCGCTGCGTGAAAGTAGCAAAGTTGTCGCCAAATTAGGTACGCTAGGTAACTTATATTGCCATAGTCCTTGAGAAACTTTTCCTCCGAAAATTGAGACGCTGTTTCTTAATTTTTTGAGACTGAAAGAATAAGTAAAAACGGTGCAGATAGGTATAGATACAGTGCCCACCTAATTGTGTTGAATTTCGTATACTTCGATATCTTTCTATTCTATGACATTGTTGACTTGATACATGAGGAAAATTAAGATGATATGAAAATATTAGTCTACCAAATTCCACCGAAAGATTAGGAATCGGGTCTTCTTATGAAAAATGTCCGATTCTTGATACGAGCCCTCCTCCGCATCCCCTCACCAACCCTTTCAAGTTCGCTTAAAATCGTGTTTTCATTTTCGTACAATGACATCGTTCCCACTCATTACGAATAACAAAATGTTGCGATATTATGAGAGAATTCCAACATTCTGAAAATATTACAAGGAGTGGGCATGTTAAAATTGGAAGAAAAAAGTTCATGTCCCATATTACCTATTACCTAATAATAAATGATTCATAAACTGTTCGGAAATTTTTAATTTTGATCGCATGCTGATAATAAATTAGGTAGATATGAATTTAGAAGCATTAAAAATCAGCTAAAATGGGATGACGGATCGCAAAATTTGTAGGTATTGGATATTTTGCCTCGATTCCACTTCTTTTAGGATTATTTTTCTCCTCGTATGAATCTTCTTTCACAGTCTTGTACAAGGTGAATCCCCCCCTCCATAAAAAACCTTCCATTGCTCAATTCTGAACCTAATAATAAATTTAAAAAAAAGCAAAATTAGGTACCTAAAATCTAACTTGAGTTTAGATGGCATTAAAGACCTATTATGACTTTTATTACCCGCTTCGATAGGTTAAAAGACGACACGAATTTTAAATTAGATCAATATCCGACTATAATTTTGTTTCTATTCGTTGACAATGGAAAAATATTTTGCTTGAAAATAAAAAATGATTAATTGACAGGTAATGTTGGTAAAAATCGATTAATGATATGAAAAGTGTTTGGCAATTAACGAACTCGTAAAGCTTGTAATGAACAGTTGTAACGATACGTGTGAGTACTTTGAAATTGAATCACACTCGTAAATTTCTCATTATTTGGTTCATTTTTTGGTAAACTTTTTGAAAATGATAGTAATTAGTCGAAGAATTTGAATAATTACTTCGTTTACCTACCTATTCTATGGAGTTTGATGCAATCTGTTTTATCGTAAAGTGTATTGATAAGGTCTGACGATAGTATTCGATTCGATAACTCGACTCAGCAAAAAAATGCATAATTTTTGTACTAAAAGAAGATTTTAATTTATGTACCTATACCTATACAATTTTATTTGCATCTCGATTTAGTTACAATAAATTTGTCTTTTACCAGAGGTTCCTCGACAACAAAAAAAATTATGATAATAACCTTTCAAATTACGAAGTTATGAATTAAATATGTTCTTGGGATTTGGGAAAAAAACCTATCTTGATAAAATATCATTAATTAAAAGATATGTAATACCTGCAATTGCTTCGTCTTCGTCTTTTCTTTCGGAAATGAAAATTTTAAAAAAGTTCAAAATTTAAAAAATTTCGAAGTCATCAGAAATTAGGTAGGTACCAGGGTACCTACTTTTATTTACAGACTGAAAAAGTTCTTCGAATTGCAAGTTGTATTTTCCTGATTATCGTAGTTTCAATAAAAAATTCTGAACCGATTAATCAACTTGAAAACATCATTTTTGAGTTAATTTATTGAGATAAAGCAGTGGCCCAAGTTAGAAACACTGCCCTATGTTAGGGAAATACACGGTACTTATTTATAGCTTGGTGAGTCATTCAATAAGCATTCTAAGTTTTGGAAAATTTTTCATTTCAGTCGTGTTTTTTTTTATACTAATTTGGAAATTTTTATCAACATGAAGCTTCGCTTATTTCTTATTGAGAAGAAGCGGAACTGAAATTTTTCAATTTTTATCTATTCAAAAATCTTCAACAGATTTTGAAAAGTTTTTAACTCTTGATACCTACCTACTTAATTAATATGACTGAACTTGAAGCAAGAAAGGGTGGGAACAGTTGTGTTACTATTTGAGCCGGTCGTTGAGCTGTACGAATGATAATTTTGAAATTTTCTAATTCATTACGTAGGTATCAAGTTCGTCAGGCTTCTATTATCACTTCTATCAGTACCTCTTATCGCGAAAAAATTGACACGTAAGCTAGAAAAAATGGTATCACATTTACCAGCGACAGCGTCAGATTGTATCGGTAGGTATTCTGAGAAATTTGCAATTTTATCTCATTCTATCGGACATAGCTCAGTGTAATTTTAACATTTTTTTCTTCAGTGCTTCGACACATGGGACACTTTTACTATGATTGTTATGTTTTCCTGCATCTACTAAAATAATTGTTCCTTTCGATATAAGTAAAACGGAAATGAATGCAATAACTTATTCATCTGGAACTGTGTGGTTTGAAGTTTTACTTGCTGAAATACATCCCATTGGCCGCACTACAGCATATTTAACCTATACATAGGTAGAGATAGCGGTCGAGGTACAATGATAGGTGTATATAAACGATGGCTTAAATATTTGTTTTGCACTAAAGGTAACCTTATCGAAACCTTGTCTGCAGCTAGAAATTGTCTCGTTGCAAAAAAAAAAAAAAAAAGTCATCAGATTAAATTCTTTCATTCGCGATAAGATTGTTCTCCGGATACCTCTACATACCTATTACCTATTTACGTGGGTAAATATAAACGTGTATTTTAATATCCTTCTGCGGATGGTTTATTAGATTTCGATGCGACGGCAATGTGGTGAGAAATTATACAATTTACATTGTAATGCAATCAACAATACAATATAATAGTAGATAGAGGTGAGGTTCTTGAAAATCGGAATCGCAATTTTGTTGAAAAAATTTGACATTCAGGGTGTCTGGTTTGAAATTTTTTTACCTCCTTCAATTTTAAGGGCCATATTTATAAACGTTACTAGAGATTACTTGGGTATGTAATGAATTTCGAAGTGATTTTTAAAAGCGAGATTGAAGCTTTAAAAATGAGTTTACTTATTATTGAATTAAAAGATTGGACCCTCGCGTATTGATTTATTATACCTTCTAAAAATAAAAAAATTTCTTTCGTGTACTATAGAAAAATTGAAGTGAAATTCGTTACTTGGCCTGGTAGCTAGCAATCACGTGAAGTTTATAAACATATAGCCCTAAAAATATGCAGCTACGTTGTGGAAGCTTTTTGGTCACTTCAAGTGGTTGTATCATACCGTGAAATTTTTTGAAACTTCGTACTTTCAAGTGTCAAAAAAGAAGGTCTTTGGTTCGGTTTGGTTACGCTCATGTTTAGTTAATTTTCAGTCAGAATTGGTTTACCTTTACTTTATATTTTCTCAAAATCCGAAAAATAACGTTCAGTGAGAGATTAGGACATCCTTTACACAATATTATCTACATAGATGGTTGGGTGTGATGAATCAAGTGTAAAAATTCCTATTTGGAAAGCTGAAATTTGAGGTTTCAAAAACATTATTCAAAATAGAAACAACTTGCAAATTTCAATCGATCTGTGATTCGATCAAATAAAATTCGATGAATTGATGGATGAAACAGAAGCAGATCTGAAATTCAGACGAGGCCATTCATCGAACGAATCGCAGTACTATTTTATTTTCACATTGTTTGCCGTGTCTTTTTCAACTCCCATCCTGTGCATTAATTAATTTTTAAATAATGGTGTCGTTTGCCTACGCGTATCGTATGCTTCCCAATAAAAGTGTCATATTTCAAAGTCAGATTTTTCTCATCCTATCCTTTTCGTTTATGTTTCTATATGTAAATCGGTACGCACAGATGTAACGAACTAACGATATATTGGAAAACAAAAAAAGTGGATGATAGTAAAAGCGAATATTCTCGTGTCTAACGTAAGTACATACAAATGATTTTTAACTTGAGCAATTTTGCTTCTATTGCAAATTTATTTGACATGGTATTTCCTCATTTTATGTCAACCAATTCAAAACATGTGAGATGGATGATTCAATTCCCTCTATCTGGCTTTCCCTGTACAGTCAACTGCGCGCAAGCGATGAATAAAAGTTGAACCAATTTAATTTGTTTTATTGTCGTCTACACATATATGAGTCCATTATTGATTCAAAAAAGGCAAAAAAAAAAACAAATAAAAATAGTACGTAACTAACGATTTAAAACAATAGACTACGTGTATACGTAGGGAAATTGCAACAGTGTATCTATTCAAAGTTTCATTAGGTAAATACATGTTGTCGCTCAAGTTGCTATTTCTTAACCGAACATAAATTGAAGCAAAGTTAAACTGCGTCTGCCGCTCTGGTAGGTAATGCACCTAAAGAACCTCGGTTGAAAAATTTAACAAAAATAAAATGCTTTCAAACTGCCTCAATATCCATCTCGCCTCGCCTGTACTTGGACCACAGCCATGTACTGAAACGCGTCATAAACGAATCAGTGACGTAGAATTTGTATCTGTGTCGCTCACCATTTGGTTGCCAAATTAAGGAATTTCTCAGCTGATTATAATTATCTCTGGTTTAGGTTATCGTTGTCGATTCAGTTTCTTTTAGTCATAAACGATGGTCTTCGTGCTATACGGAACTTTCCTCGAACTCATGAAGGGGTATTCCTATAGACTTTATTCCTACATATATCATCGTGTTTACTCTCGAGTTATTTTTAATTCTTACAATAAAATTTGTTTTTTGCCCTAAAAATTAGGTGAAAAAGTTGTTTACTTAGCGAGGAAATTATAATTCTATGACACCGGATACCTATACTTTTTTTATTCGGAAAAACGACTTTGCTTGAATGAATTTTATTTATTTGACGTAGAGGTATTGAAAACATTGTAGGTATATTTACAATGTAAAAATCTTCATAAGTCACTCGATTGCTTTCAATATGCAAACTATTATGAATTCATGCGTGACCTATTTTGTGGGTTTTTATGAGCTCTTGAAGATAGGTTATGTCAATGTGCAAATTTTGGCTTTCTTATTATGTTGAAATCAGTGAGGAAACTCAGGTCAATGAATGTATTATCAATAGGCATGGAATTCGCTAAAAAGCCAGATTCCAGTCGAAAGTGGTTTTGTTTTTGGTCGAAAGCTTATAAAGATGCAAAAGGCTTGAAAATTCACTCTACCTTTTCCTATTTTTACTCAATATTTTTAAAAAAGGAAATTGTTCAGTTTGGAAGTATTTTTTTCTCAAAAGGTAATAATAATTCCACTTCAGGTCTTTAATTTTCTTGCTGGAAGGTTTTGTACGGTATTTTTAATTTAATTTTTTTATATTGTAAATATGAACCAAAAAAAGGAGAAGATTAAGAACTTTTTATCGAAGTGAATAATCATCAGAATTAATCAGAAATGTTATTATTTTGCAAATTTAGAAGATCAAAAGTCCATAAAATTGAGTTTGAAAAAATTCCTCGTTTTTCCTGTATATAAATTGGGTACCATTTGTTTCGCCGCGGACATTTCGCCGCGGACGTTTCGCCGCCGCCGAAAAAAGGTCATTTTTGAAAAAGCGTTCATTTCGCCGCCACGGTGATGTATTACAAAATACACAGCTGTTCATACATGAAATGAACTGAATCCCCGTGCTGAATGAGAGATGTTCTGTGATGAAGGCAGTAGTCCAGGTCTTTCAGGGTCCAGGGCTTGAATGAAGTGTTCAGAGCTTTCCGGGGCTTTTCAGGGCTTGAAATTAAGGGGTTCCATGGAAAAAGGGCCTTGGTCAATTTTTTATTTTTTTCACTGATTTTCATAAGTTCAAATGAACTTGCAAAATTTTATTACAAGCTAACATTTTCCAATTCGTTTTACGTTTTTTTCTCATGGAAGAAAGTTCAATATATGTATCACTGAATATGGTGAAATTAATATAAAAAATAATTTTTCATACATTCAAAATTGTAAATAATAATAAAAAAAAAGACTAAGGCCCCTTTTCCAAGAAACCCCTCAATTTCTAGCCCTGAAAACCCCCGGAATAGCCCTGAACACTTCATTCAAGCCCTGGACATTGAGCCCTGAAATCCAAACCCAAAGTTTCCTGGGCCCCAATCCAAGCCCAAGACCTAATAAATTTTTGATTGAAAGTCCAAGCTCCGAAACCCAGAACCTGAAAAAAAATCGTTTGGGGGCTCAACCCCGAATGTCATAAATGTGAATAATTTTCTAATTACATACTTATAATTTTATCTAACGTGATTTCATTTTTTATCATTACATAATGTTCCACTGTGGCGGCGAAATGAACGCTTTTTCAAAAATGACCTTTTTTCGGCTGCGGCGAAACGTCCGCGGCGAAATGTCCGCGGCGAAACGTCCGCGGCGAAACAAACAGTTCCCATATAAATTATCTATTGCCAGTATGAAAGAAACTTGACGCACCCTGGAAGAAAGAGAATAAATTGATAAAACATGAAACGTTAATTTAATACCTACATACTCTAGTGACAAAAAGAAAATATGTATATGGAATCTTATGGGAAATTTGAATTTTTGTTTTATTTCTTCTAAACTAAAAACTGTCCGACTAATCCACCGCAATTTTTTCTAAAAAATTTGGATTGAGCATATTACTTGCACTATAGTGTTATAACATTGGTTTTCAGAAAAAAATTACCAAAAGATTGATTAGTATATCTCCACATATCTATTGAAAGCACGTGAAATTCTTCTCTCAAAAGTCAAAAGTACCTACTAATTGCAAAAAAAAAAAAAAAAAAAAAAAAAACTTAACGTAGCTAAACCTATATCTAATTTTTACTATTAATTCAAAGTTGTTATAAAGCTATACAACACCCGTATAGTTAGTATTAGATAAAATTTTAACAAAACTGGTTTAAATCATGTTGATTTTTTGGCGGCTAGTAAATTAGTAATTTGCAACCAAACGCTGTGATTATACGGTATCCTCACGACAACATTTTGAAGGAAGGAAAAAAAATGTTGTACTTTGGTGATATGTTAATTTTGTATTCTCTGTAACCCATTGATCACTGTATAATGTTGTTGTGTAGGAAGGTTCGAACATCACGATGAGGATATCTCGTGTGGTGATATTACATTGGTGGACCTGTTTTGCTAAGATACCTAGCTACATTTGTCCTGGGATACTCTGATGACCCGGGATCCAGGCAAAATGTACGGTCTCGCCTTTGTTGGATTAGTCACGGATTAACATACTATATGGACCTTTTTATGGTAAGACGTTAAACTGAATCCATTATTGACCAAACATATACCAGTCGCCAATTTCCTTGTTTATGTTATTTGTAGTAAGCATTGTAGTAGCTTGGATTCAAAACAAAAAAAATCTGTAATACGAATGCATTTTTATTGGTTTATGAACTGTTATTGGCGATGGGCTTTATCTATACCTGCGCATCTTTGCCTATTTACTATATGGTGTTTTTTTTCTGTTGTATAAGTAGTAACTCATAGGTATTATAATCATTTTTACACTCTAACAAAATTGTTTTCTGATGATGGTTTTTTCTTCTTCGTCAACTTTTTCGCTGTTACGTAGGCCTTTATTTTACATTTTTTTTATTTATTAAAAAAAAAACCTAGGTAATCTAATTTATTTAAGACGTAGGTCAGGTATATCTATTTAGTATTTTATAATCTATTCTGAAACATACGTCTAATACTTAGATAAAATAAGAAGCCACCTCCGCCTACGTAATTTTTCGAATTTCTTTATTCATTATCGAAAGTTGTTAAACTATGACTCATCGCATAAAAAGCAGCTATGAAATGTTGAACCCGAAAGCAGAAGTAAATATTTCCACGGCACATAAATTTCAATTCGAACTGGACACGAAATGGTACGCGTACTATTATATAAAACACGTTCAACCTTGATAGAAAAAAAAAAGAAAGAAAAAAATTCTATCAAATTATACTTAATTTTCTTTAAATTGTATCAAACTATGAATGGTTACAACTTTCATGAATTATTACTCCGCGAAAATTCTTTTAAGGTAGATGATCAAGGTAAAGTAAGTGTTAGTGACTGGAATTTCATCCTTTAAAATTATTGTCAAGGTCAAATGATTCCTAAAGTGCGAGTACCTGGCGAATTATATCGTCAAATGTACCTACCTATCTGCTCGGTGTAATGTACTCGGTGGATCGACGTCGTTAAGAAATTTCCACTCACTAGAATCTTGTGTTCGTAAATTATCTACATAAATTTTCGCCAGCACTTGAAAATGAAACAGTCAAGGTCTTCTGCAATTTTTTTCAATTTCATCTTTCTGCAGTGATTGGAATATTAATTAGACGGTGTATAATTAATTCGTTGGTCGATTTTTCGAGATATATATTTGGGTAACTTACCTGGGTATTAAAAGTTCGATATGATTCAGATTAACTTTATATGCTACATTAAAATTGTTACGATCGAATTAATTTAATCACACGATTTGAAAAGTTCTCGTTATAAAGAAAAGGCAAGTTTGCTTTGGTGTCTTTTGTCTTGGTTCGCGATTTTTTCAAACATACCCCGGGGCAAATTTGTAATAAAGTGGATAAAAATCCTTGAAAATTTTGGTTGTTTGATGATTGCTTATCTAATTTCAATCTTCTGTTTGAAAATTCCTATGAAAAATCATTTTAATCGTAGGTACCTACCTAATATCGTTCAGTTTACACCTGGTCTTTTTTTATGAAATTGAATAAAAGGGAAATTCCGTAGACATGTGGAATAATTTTGAAGGCTTAATATAGGTAATTACTCTTTGTTCGATGTTTATTCAAATTTTTAAAGATTATAATCATTCAGACTGAAATGAATAATTCGCGAGTGATGTAAGTAAAGTACCTACACACAATGATACGAGTTCGTCGAGTTTCCGAAGTGAATGTAGGTAGGTATTTGTGCTTTTAAGTACCAATTTTTCGGTTTCGATGCGTGACCGCAGATTTACCTGCTTAGATTAGATTAATTAATTGAATTTTGAGACGTGCAATTTGATGAGTTTAAAATTATAATTTTTTAAATAATCGACCTCCTCTGTAAATTATCTACCTACTGTTCATTTTGCAAAAATCAACGAATTCTGGAACTAGCTAAAAATTTAAGATTAAATAGCAATTTACAGTTCCTGTAAAAAAATAAAAAATAGAAAAAAATGAAACATCAATAATTAGTTCTCTAATTATTATGAAAATAAATTATGTAAAATCACTCCCTATTTTTCGCGTTAAATTCTACAAGACTCGATAAATGAGTATAGGTACTTACATATTTTAATTTTCAACTCTGAAAAATACCTTTGTTATCTTTTGACGATTGTTTTATTTTGAAATATTCGTCTCGATAAGTATTGTATTATATAATACTCGTATAGGTACGGTTATCTATGGATGAACTCTTTATACCTACCTACCCTTGATTTATTAAAATAATTGTACGAGCGTGTGTGAGTAAATGATATGCATAGATATACCTAGGCAGCCTATTGTTTCTATATGACCTTCATCCCTTCCACGTGATAATTTCCAGCATTGATGGAAAAAGGAGGATAGGCCGTGAAAAATAAAAGGGATCTCCCTTCTCCTCTCGTTGTTTAATGCTTTCATCAGTCTTATTAGCGTCAAAGCTTAAATTATTCGTTCATTTTCTTTTGTACTTACTTACCTACGTACAAATTTTCAATTAGTTCGCCGATTGTATTGGTTGCAAATTCAAGATATGTCTGTCTACGTGTTTTATGTACTCGTACGTAGGTATGACACAGGGTTTCTGCTTCGTGACTTAGGTCGTGATTTTGATTTTTCAAACACCAATTATAGCAATTTATGTTGGTTGAAATTATCAATAGCTTTTTATTGAATAAAATTACCTTATCCATATTTTAGCTCTTGAATCCAAATTTGCGTACCTATTTCCAACTGAAATAGATACCTAGACCTACCTACCTACCACCAAGAAAAACCTGAGAACAAATTACAAAAAATTACACTTGCTTTCTTCATTAGATAGTGTAGGTACCTATCTTACATCACGTCAGTTCTCAAAACGTGCTCATCTCACTGACTTCATCAGTCACTGGTTATTCGTTCTTACATAATTGGTTGCAACTTTATAATGGTAAACATCAACTGTAATTTTATGATAGGTACCTGATACGAAATTTTACAAATGAGTCATATCGAAGGTAGGCTAGGTACACTACTGACGATTTAATTGTTAACGAGGGTGCATTAACATTTTGAAAAATTTTACCAGACGTCTTATCACATTGAGTGATTAATTAAACAGTTTAATGAAGTTTCTTTCTGAAAAATTTATGTAATTAGGTTGCAAATATGAGTGTACAATGTGCATATACATATTTAATGAAATGTTGAAAATATGATGGGATTTGCCATGAGATATATTTTTTGACCACTGACTTTAGGATTTACTTGATGAGAGGGCGAAGAAGGCCTCTGAAAGCAAGAGGGGTTGACAGAAAATTCTTAAAAGGAAAACATTTACTACATACGAGTACCTACCTTCAAAATCTAACTTCAAATATCGTAAAATAAACTATCGAGCGTGATAAGCGAAAGGCGGGGTCTATTTATAATTTAAGAGAGAAGAGTTGGATGGAAAAAAATTGTGAAAAAACTGCTTTGAATTGTATGATTCGAAATTTTGAAGACATGTGAAATAAGTATTACAGAATTGAAGGATGGATGATTCTATGCATTTTCTGCTGAAATGAAATGAATGTAAAATTTTTCAGAAAGATTAGGCGAGTGGCCATTGATTCATTTCATGTTTTTTGGAAAGAAATGAGATTGCATAAGGAAAAATGCAAATTTTATCATTAATTTTACCTATTTTTAGTTGTTCACTAGTTCGATTTTGAGTAATTTATTGACTTTCAATGAAATATACGTAATAAGTCTTAGGTAAGTATCTGATTTTGAGTGAGAAAAATAACCCGATAAAACTGGGAAGTGGGTGTATTCATATGTATTTCGTGAAACACCAGATTTTCAGACACAATGTACTTAGGTAATGTAGGTATTATGAGAAAGATTGGTGATGGTACATATTATTCGTAGTTCATAATTCAGTGGCGTAGGAAAGCAGATAGGGAATCAAGAAATTTTCTCCATACAACTTTTTTCGTAGGATTTTTGTAGTTTTTCTTAAAAATAGATTTTTATATCATGAAAATTTTTTTAAAATTTTTAAACGTTCATTTTTGGACATTTAAACATGATTTTTTACAATCGTGATTAATTTCCTTCAATTGAAAAAGTCATACGAAGTTATCACCTATTTTTACAGAATTAAGATCGACTGCCTCTCCACTACCACCTTTCCCCTCATTTCAACAAATTCCTGTATATTTCCAATTCATTGACATTCGAATTCTGTCTGTATTGAAACGCAACTTCGACTCACTTCGACTTGACTTCAATTTCTCTGTTGGATTTAATTTTGTAAAAACATCTGGACGTTTTACATGGGAATTAACTTCTGTTTCAAGTAGAACAAAAAAACACTAGTGGTGGTTATACTTATAATCTTTAGCCAAAAAAAAGGACGTTTTTGTGTTTGAATGGGCACCCTATGGTTCATACGAGTACGCTTTACCAGTGAACTCTTGATTTTTCAATGCCATTGTTATTTGTACAAATGTACATCGTACATCTTGAAGAAACTTTGTTATTTGAGCGAAAGCGAGTTCGTCGTTTTTAACGCGCAGAATGGAAATTTTTGGCGTTGGAAATTGTGTGCAGGATTCATTCTTAGGGACTGGGGAAACATTGCAATTGACATAATAACGGTAAACTTTCGTCTACATGTATGGTAAATATCTTGTTAGCAACTGTCAAAAAACGGAACAATTGTATTTACGAAGGTAAGATATTTTTCTGGATATCCGATGAATATAATTCCGTCGGAGTGATCGTTTGACTATGATGCGGTATTTACGATTTAATTTAATATAGGTAAACTTCGATAAGTATAGTACTACGTAGCCTATTTTCGGTCTTATTCGAATTTATGCAAAGTAGGCACTTGTCACTCTATTATGAGATAAAATTTTTCAAGTAAATACGACGAATAATAATTTTAAATAAGCAAATGTGTGTTTGTTATCACGATGCACTTGAATACTGCTGAATTTTTGCATTCTTTAGGAAAGTTTTCTCTGTTCGCTGTTTGATATAAATTATTAGTTCTTGAAATTGATAGGTAGGTACTCGATTATCGCAATCAATTTACTTTTCATCTTGAAGTGTATATTGACTAGGTATCTTGCCTAATTATTCATCAACGATAGGAAAAATTTTATTTTATTTTTAAAATTTCAAGTGAAATACATACATTGTTAGTGTATCCCAAATTGATTTATACTGGGTGCTTACTGCTTACATTTTGGCGGGATCACCGGGCAGTGAACGATTGCCGAAGAACAATAGCAGTTCTTATTCGTATTCCCTTCTGAGAATACTGTGCACGTGATCACCGCGTGTTTTCTATCCACGGTTCCAGCGATTTACCTGCAAGCGAAGACAAGACTACGGCTAAAATAGCTATTCTTTTTATGTTGCTCTAGTGATTCTCATTCTCCATGCAAATCACATAAACTCGACTACATTCTACTTTTTTTCCGCTTGTATTTTCGATGAAAATGTAAAACAGGTACATTTTCAGTATCTGTTTGATACTTTGATACGATTAAAAAAACAAATGAATTTTTTTCGACGCCTTACAAGTACCTATGAAGGATGATAATTTTACTGTCATAATACACTTTTTTGTGAACCATTTGACAAAATAGGGATCGTTGAAAAAAATTTCACGAGTGAAAAGGTGACAATGATGGTACCTATCTTGTGTGTACAAGAAGGAAACATTTTCAGTTTGATTTTACGATGTTAGATCTAGGTACCGAATGATTTAAAAAAATGAAAATAAAAAAATTATTCTCAAGTCAAATATTTATATTCGACGCCGATTAAATATTTGCCTAACGTTTTAAATAGCACGTTACATTGTAATCTATAATATGGGTATACTACGTAGGTCTATACTACATATATACTTGAATTGTATAGTAGCCTATACTTTGCTAACTTATCGCTGGAAATTTGTTTTAAAACCTCGTCGAGTTTGTTCCGCTTTTTTAATAACTAACACATTTGCTGTAAATAATTACGCCGACGAAATTAAATTTTTTTGATGCGATACAATCACTTTTTATCACTTGTTTGGTAATCGTTTCGACTCACTTGAAACAGCTGTGCAAACTTTTATCATTTTTAGCCTATGCAATAAACTTTCAAAGATGAAATTTTCGACATCACATCCGTTCCTCATCATTGTTTTTCATGTTTCGAAGAAAGAAATAAACTAATTTTTAATTTTTTGTTTTTTTTATGTTTCAGGAAAAAAACCATCCAGTGATAACTAATGTAGGATATGAAACGAAAAAGCACGGACACTGTGATATTTCGGATTTGGTACTAGTCAAGTGAGAATCGAAGATTTGATCGATGTGAATTAAATTTTTATTGTTTAAAAAAATGTATGTAATTTTAAATTAATTTATTCAGATACAAATGTCAAGCGATTGGTGTTCCTGTCACGACAAGCAATGGATCGACACTTCCACTCGTCCCAGAAGCTGTAACCGATACAGAATCTGGATATGATCCTTTTCAACACAGACGAGTTCCACATTCTACGACGTGAGTGTAATTTAAATCATATTATCTTTCAAGTTACCGACCAGTCTACCTATAAATAAAAACATAGGTATGTGTAATCTTCGAAGGAAGGGATGAATTTCATTTCTGACCCGAAACGAGACTTTTTTTTACCTCTGTGTAGGCTATTTCACTTATCCACTTGTTTGTAGGAAAATTTTCAAACATATGGTACGATTTTTAGCATAAATTCGCAAATCATAGGCATGATATATTGACTTTTTCCACCAGCGCATATTTCTTAGTTGATAAATTTGCAAAAATATTGTGAAATGTGACTATACCTATCGTACCTAAATATTCACGTGATTGCCTCGTGTTTAAATTTCGAGATAAATTGAATTCTTGCTAATGTACAGTCATGCGTTGTGACTGTAAGTGTAATAACTCACGAGTAGACTAAATATACCTTTATCGGCGAAAAATGATTCATTATCATGTAGAATATTATGGATTAGAATTACTGTTTCCGTCATACTATGTCCGTTTGTTGTAAATGCCTACTTTAAATCGCAAAAGTCTTTTTAAACATTTTTTTTAAACGATGTACTTTCCTACTTACTTTTAATTCAAACTTTCTAAGATGTTTATACCCCCTCCCTACCTCTAAAAAATGCTACAAATGGTTGATGATTTATTTCAGTTCCTTTGTTGGTGAAATATGAAGTTTCGCAAAATAAAATGCAGAGCAAACATGGAAATTTTAAAATAAATTTTTAAATTCTAAATCTTGTACAGTTTTTAATTTATGATTCATCTGAAGCCTTTCATTTAGCGAACTTTCCAGAAAATCGAGACCCGAAGGAAATTATCACATTTGTCCCCTCGTCTAGAGACCCTCGGGAAATTTTATTGGCATAAGTTATTTTTTAAAGCTTTTATTCGACCCTTTTTTCTGGTCACTGATTTTATCAAATTTCGAGAAGAAGGTACAAATCTAATTTTTTTTACGAATCGACAATTTTAAAAAAAAACAACACACGATTCGGTTTTGTACAAATATGAACGTCTACAGTATTGCTATTACATTGCAATAATAATTTACATTTAATGAATTATTTATTATCATACTAAATCTGTTCATTCGATTTTTTCAGCAATTTCGAAACGTTGATACACTTATTGAAAGGAAGTTTAGGCACCGGAATTCTGGCCATGCCTCTTGCTTTCCGAAACGCAGGATTATTCTTTGGTTTATTTGCAACATTTGGAATAGGATTTATTTGTACATATTGTATTCATGTATTGGTATGTAATGCAAAGTTTTCTTTTATTTATATTAACATGAAAATTGCCTTTACGAGTACTTATAATCTTTGTTTGCTTACATTCCAGGTTAGATGTTCTTACATATTATGTCAAAGAATGAAAGTTCCTTCTTTAACTTTTGCTGACGTAGCTGAAAATGCATTTTTAACTGGGAAACCATCATTGCGAAAATATTCAGGTTTTGCCAGGTAAGACCACTAATATTGCGTTCAACTTTTATTTCTGGAGGTACCTATTTTCCATAAGTACTGCCTCGTCAGCATTAAAAATTATTCATTTACTATACTTACTGCGTAGTAAAACTTGAAAGTGTCATTTTGTACCTACTTATTTTGTTGCGATCGAACAATGCCATTCAAATAGTAAAATCCCGTGATCGAATAATAAACATCGAGTTTATCTATTTATCCAAATGTAGTCAATCAATTACGTTTAATACTTAAAAACGTATGATTTTGGTGGTCTACTAAAAAAAAAAAAAAAAAAAAAACAATTGTAATCTTAATGAAGGTAGGTTAAGTTCAGCAGAAAAAAGGCATACATTGAGCTTGTGCTTTACCTATCTTTTTCATGGTTATTTTTTTACCTGATTTTTTCATATTAATTAAATCAGTAGAAAGGAAGAAGTGTGTGCAAAACATTTAGGTAAACGTATTAGCTAGGATCTAGAATAATTAAATATTTATAAATGCCAATTGCTTTCATAAGAAAACATTTTAGTTCAATATAATTCAATTGTTTATTTAATTTCTGTTTGCAGAGGACTCGTTGACTTATTTCTATGTGTGGATTTACTAGGTTGTTGTTGTGTCTATGTTGTATTTGTATCAAAAAATTTGAAACAAGTACGTATCTACGCCTACCTATTATAATACAAATACCGATTCATTGGTATCATGAAATTTTCAAAACGTTGTCTAATCATTCAATTTTCATGTTACAGGTTGCTGATTTTTACGATTACAAATTCGAGTTAAGCTTATGGATGTTTATGTTATTGATTCCGTTGGTTTTATTAAATTTAATTCGAAATTTAAAGTTCCTTGCTCCATTCTCAATGATAGCTAATGTATTAACCGGTGCAGCGATGGCTATCACGTTTTATTATATTTTCTACGGTGGCTTGCCCTCTATTCACGAACGTGAGCCAGTCGCAGAGTGGCATTGTCTACCGTTATTCTTTGGAACTGCTATATTCGCCCTCGAGGGTATCGGAGTGGTGAGTTCTAAATTCGAAGCGCCGATAATATGAGCAGATTTTTTGAATGGATTAATTTTAATCGCTGCAATTTTTCAGGTCATGCCTCTTGAGAATAATATGAAAACCCCTCAACATTTCTTAGGATGTCCCGGCGTGTTAAACATTGGAATGTTTTTAGTGGTTAGCTTGTACACTGGTTTTGGATTCTTCGGATATTTGAAATATGGAGATACAGTAGATGGCAGCATAACGTTAAATTTACCTCCTGAAGATATGTAAGTTTACCCTTTTTCCAACTTTTAGTTCTTGTTAATATGATATCGTTGAACATCAGTTACGTACCTTTTGCGGATTTTGAAAATAATTTGTATTATTTCTGAATTACAGACTTGCGCAATCCGTTAAAGTAATGATTGCTATTGCCATATTCGTAACTTATAGTTTACAGTTCTATGTTCCGATGGAAATTATTTGGAAATCAGTTAAACATAGGTTTACTTCGAATCACGGTGCATACGAAAACGGCCTTAGGGTTTTCTTGGTTATTTGTACAGGTAAGAAACATTACTTATTCACGCAGTTCATATCAAATGACATGTTATGTAGATTTGTATTTTATGAAATTGATAATCGATAATTTCATGTTTCAGTTGTAATTGCCGCATTAGTGCCAGAATTAGGACCCTTTATATCCTTAATCGGAGCTGTGTGCTTATCAATGTTGGGATTAATTTTCCCATCGATCATAGAACTTATTACATATCAGGCTGAATTGGGTAAAATTTCATATTGGGTAATTTTCAAGAATATTTCAATCATTTCTTTCGGAATATTGGGATTTGTCACCGGAGCTTACACGAGTATAGACGAAATCATACAAAAACACTTTGCCTCAGCAGCAGCAGCAACCCAGTGATCTTCGCGTTAGTATTATTTATACGAGTTTAATCTGTAAATGACAACATCTATAAAAACGTATTTGCATCATGTTCACTATAGTTTTCTAACAATATTTTTTTATACGAATTATTTACAAAAAATGATAACAAGGAATAAAAAAATATGATTTCTTTTTTTAATTTTTATCCTACATTCTTACGAGTCGTATGGTACATATATCACAATTTAATCCAACCAATCAAATACGCATCAATTTTTATCCTCAATTTAGCATCGAAACGAATACGTTATGAAAGCGACGACATCGACACTTCAGACAAGATGCTTGTGTTACGATTATTGATTTTTTTCACATTTGTCCACATTGCGAGATTATGATCGGTATTTTTGGTTTATTATTAGGGCCTGTTGGTACATTTTCAATCTTCCTAACAACCAATAAACCATCAATTACACGACCAAACACGACGTGTTTACCATCCAAAAAGTTGGTATTCGTACAAGTGATGTAAAACTGGCATCCGTTCGTATCTTTACCACTGTTGGCCTGCAAAATCGTGAATAAAATCGTAAGCATTTCCGCACATGAGAAAACGAATGCATATTAGAAGTAAATAGTAATTTTTTGTTCAGTTACCATGGCTAATAATCCAGGAGCATCGTGTTTCATATTGAAATTTTCATCGGCAAACTGAAGACCGCTGTATATACTCAATGATCCGGTTCCGTCTCCCTGTAAAATTATTTCAAGGTGTCATAACAACGAAAATCAAACATTTGAGAACTATGTTCGAAATAATGATGATTAATACATTAATGAAATCTCCTCCTTGAATCATAAAATCTTTAATGACACGATGAAAAGTTGATCCTTTGTAACCCGTTGGAAGGCCATTCGACTTGTATTCTCCGGTACAAAACTGTCTGAAATTTTCGCAAGTTTTCGGAACAACATCGGCATACAGTTCAATGATCATTCGTCCTATTTCCTGTAGTACAATATCAACACTGAAAATAAATCTGAAATGATGGAATCAAAACTTAATTACATAAAGGAGTCATTACCGTTGCTCCGACGCTAACATCAAGAAAAACAACAGGGTTGTTCGGATTTTTCAATTGAGATTGGATTTGATTCCATGTCGGCATTTTGGTTTAACTGAAAACGAAATTCACACGCATAAACGTAGGTAGGTACATGGAGTTGAAAAATAGATTGCAGTAATCTGAGTAATTGCCACTTCAGTCTTTATGGATTTGTTATCATTTCCCAGGTAACTCTTTTCTCATTTCATGTGGGTATAAATGAGGATATGATGAATTTGTTTACCAATTACTTGCTACCTGATGTACTTACTAAGTACAGAAATAAGTGACTTCTAAATTCCAATTCGTACTCACAGTAAACTGCTAACACACCGGTACCGGTACCGGTACCATCAATGAATCAAAATGAAATGAAGTACACAGGGAAAGGAAGTGAACATAATGGGATACTAGAAGGAAACCGTTTAGAATAGGATAGGTGGATAGACAATGAAATTTGAAAAGGTTACCTTTCAACTGCACTACGATTTCATCATTAGTGGCTGTTCATTATTATTGAAGCAAGTAGATAAATATGTACTCCGATTTGAATTTTTGATTAATGTTGTAAGTACCTGTCGATTTCCAGAATGGTTGCAATTCATCAACACAATTACACAGATCACTACATTGGTTCACTATAAAGCCATAAGATTATATAAATGATCAATGATAAAATAAATTCTTATTTCGTTGAAAAAACTCTTCTAAAGTTCTAAAGTTTAGCACTTTTTTCAACGGAAAACTTTGGAAAACAATCCCGGTCCCGAAAACACATTTTATTGACTTTCTTGTTCAAGTTTATTGAACGCGGGATGCGTAAGGAATGGCCTGTATGATTCTTTTTTCCGGTGCAGATCAGACAGTCTTGAGTCTTGACCTCTTGACACAGTTGACACTTTCATTTTTTTTTTGATTTTTAAAAAAAAATTAAATTCAAAATTATTGGGTTTACTCCGGTTTAGTTTTACTCAAACTTTTCTCACAAGCCTAATTTAAAAATCCAAATGAGGAGGTTAGTGACAATGTGACAAAGTTAGACAAACGCCACTTCCAAAAAAATTGAGTTAGATTGCCGAGGTCCGTTAATTACAAAATAGTTCATAAAAGGGTACAAAACTCAGTCAAAGATTTGCCTCAAAAACTTTGAACGCGTTTTTTACCCTGTTATGAACTATTTTGTGAGAAATGGACCTCGGCAATGAAAAGAGCGTTAAAAATTCTATAAGAGTCAATACCCAACTTCATCCATACTTTACAGTAAGGTAGAAAATTCAGCGCTGCGTATTTTTGTACTTGATAAAAAACCTCAATTTTCTCGAAACTAACTTCATGGCGTTTGTCTAACTTTGTCACCAACCTCCTCAAATTAAGGTTTGTTAGTTCTTACAACTTACAAGTTCCAATTTGGGTTCCCAATTTTTCAAAAATCTGAATGTTTAAAAAATGTTTGAAGCTAAAAAAGTCAACAGTGAAGAATAGCTGAATTAGTCAACGCAGCTCAGGTGGTACGTACGAGTATGAACATCAATAAACTTCAAATTGAAAAGTTTCATAGTGATGTAGGTACTAGGTAGTCGTAGGTATTTAAATTTCATGAACTTTGGGATCAAGGAATTGCAAACAGTACCTACTCGATACTTTCCAAAAAAATTCAAAATTTATACTTTAGAATATATTTTTCATAAATATTGACAAAAAAATATCAATTTGATAATTTCCAAAAAATTTATTTTTCGATCATTCAAAAAAACTACTATTTTGAAATTATCAAACATATCTAAGTAAGTATGCATTTTTTTTTCTTTTTGAAAGGATTTTTCAATTTTTAATTTCAATTTTTTCAGATTTTTTTCAACAGCCGTTTTTGTTGTTTCATTTTTTTTTTTTTTTTGTTTATTCATTTACAGAATTCACTTTTGATTTTTCGTAAAATGTGACGTTTTTTCTTTCATAATCTTTCATAAAATTTGATAATTCCAGAAAAGTAAATAAAAGCTGTTGTTTTTGGGAATGAGAGACAAAACAAATCAATTATTTTGGAATTACTTTTCTTCAAACACTTGACACTTCAAAATTCATTTTCAGAATTCGTTTTTCGTGAATTCAGAAACGAAAAATTGGAATAGGCTATTGGGATTTATCAAATAGATTTTCTTTTTCAAAATTCACGAAAAATAAATTATGAAAATTATGTATTGCTTTTACTTTTCCTTAAGCACTCGATTTTTTCAGGATTCGTTTTTTGTGAATTTTGAAAGGAACAAAGTTAATTTTATTTTGGAAATTATCAAATTGATTTTTTTTTCAAAATTCACAAAATACTTTTCTTTGAGCACTCGATATTATTCAAAATTCAATATAAATTCTGCAGAAAATAAGTTTCGAATTTTTGGAAAGTATGACATCCCCAAAAAGTGCTTTAAAAGTAAAAAAATGGTCAAGTTGGAGGGGGAAAAAAGCAGACGCTGCGCGAAAAAAGTTTTTAAAAGAAAAACGTTTGCATAAAAAATAGGTAATATCAAAAAAACCGCCAAGACTGATCAACAAATATTCCAACAATTTTTAGGAAGAATGTATGTACCTAGCCGGCTAGCCCACCTACGTAAGTGTTTTTTGTTTTCCCGCAAGATGAGGAATCGTAAAGGTAGGCGAGCATGCTTTCACTTCAATCACTTCACTTTTGAAGTTTTGAACAGTAAAAAAAAGCTAAAATTTCGAGAAAAGTGATCTAAGTAAAGAGAATAAATAAAATGAAGAATATTTTACTTTTTAAGTAGACCGCTTTTTGATTTTTACTCCTCACAACTCACAACTGTTTTCACAACTTTGAACCTGTCCTGAATAACTTTCCAACAATCAAAATATGTAGGTATCCTACAGCTCTCAGTAAAAAACAAAACAAATTGACAATAAAATGTTGATTCCAAACAGACAACAGTTGACTTCACCAAAAACGCCCGTGTACCTATACTCACTGAAAATTCTGAACAATCTCCATAACCATAAATGAATTTATATTGTGCTTTATAAAACAGGTTGATTCATAAATTCATAATTATATTATAATAAGTTAATAAGTGAAACTCAAAGGCGAAAATTGTATCGATAGACGAAATTTTATCGCCTTAATTTTGATCCAGATAAATTGTCACGTAAAATATCAAGCAAGATCGCAGAATATTTCAAAGGTGAAAAAAATAAAAAATTCAAAAGAACGGCATGAACGAAATGAACGACTGTCACGCATCCCGCATGCAAAAAGAAAAATCGCCCGGAAACCATAAAAAACGTTATCAGTTTGTTTACTTACTTTTTTGTCCAACTCCAAACTTACGACGAAAGTTCTATTTGCAATGAATCGATGAATGTGAATGTGTTTCATTTCTTGGCAGGAAATCAACTTTCATCTCGTCATTTCGTACTTACTTTCGGAGTTTCGGAACAAAAGTCTAGAGTAGTCTAGAATTTCTAATTATAACCATTCTGTGATATAAAATTCGCGGATCAGTTCACAAGTACGATGAGTTTCTAAGTGCAATTTGTTAAAGATAAATCTGTGAAAAATGAAATCTGAGCCGCAATCTTCGGGACAAAGTTTCGAACAATTGAAAGAAGAAGGTAATGCCGCTTTCAAAAATAAAAACTGGGAACAAGCTCTGAAGTGTTACACGCGAGCCTTGAAAGTGAGTGAATCAGAATCAGATACGCTCGTTTGTCTGAAGAACAGAGCAGCTGCGTTGTTAAAGCTGGAAAACTATGAAGAAGCTATAGCCGATACAACCAAGGTACTGGATTCCTCTCCTAACGACCCGAAAGCTCTGTATAGAAGATGTCAAGCTCTGGAACATTTGAATCGTTTCGAAGAAGCGTACAGAGATGCTCGTCATATACTTTTGGTTGACCCAGGTAAGGTTTCGTATTCCTCGTTCATGTTGAAGGTGTATTATTCTTGTCTAATCAATTTTTTTTTTTTTTTTTGTCAAGGTAACAAAGATGTGCAGCCGGTGTTGGCACGTCTTTACCAAAAAGTTCAAGAATACGCCAGACAAAATTCCGAACTGAATACGAAGATAACGCAGATGTTCAATTACGCTTTTAATTTCGACGAAGACGAAAATAAACGAGAAACAGCTATGAATAATATTTTGGTATTGGCCAGA
The DNA here is from genome assembly GCF_950023065.1 of Planococcus citri. Classification (NCBI taxonomy): domain Eukaryota; kingdom Metazoa; phylum Arthropoda; class Insecta; order Hemiptera; family Pseudococcidae; genus Planococcus; species Planococcus citri. The sequence continues at coordinate 51,203,288 of NC_088679.1, forward strand.
GAATCCAGCGGAGCTAAAGCACTCTTCGATACAGACATAGTGGATCGAATTTTCTCCGCTGTCAAGGTGGAGAAAAATATAGATATTCGAGTGTCAATGTTCTACATCCTGGATGAGCTTTGCAAGAACAACGTTACTAGGACGAAAAAAATGATCACCACTTTAGGAATACCTTGGTTCATTGATTTATTGAACAGTAAAGAAGATTCGGAAGTTCAAGCTTGTCAGAAGTGCATACAAACCATTATAAATTCCTTAAGTGGATTAGACGGTAAAAAAGATTCGTTCCCTTCCACCGAAGCCTGTGAAGAAAACAAGAAAGAAATCGATACGATTTTAACTTGCTTAGTGTATGCATGTAATAGTAGATCTATCACCGGTGTAGCTAGAGATGCTATTTTACAATTGATTTCTAGAAACGTTCATTACAAAGCGATCAATTGGGCTATGGAGCTAATTGAAATTAAAGGTTTACAAAGAATTATGGAAGTAGCTAGTGAACTGTCAGAATTCAAGTACGAATCATCGATGAACATTACGGAACATACTCGAGCAATGGTAGCCGCATGTTTAGCTCGTATTTATGAAAACATGTACTACGATAAAGCTAAAAACGATTATTTAGAGAATATAAACGATTTCATCAAGAGTAAAATAATTACCCCTGATGATGAATCTAAAATTAGAGTTGTTGTAGCCATCACCGTGCTTTTGAGCGGTCCACTCGAAGTTGGTAATTTCATCATGGGAAAAGACGGCGTAATGGAGATGATTTTATCAATGGCCAATAACGACGATCCTTTGCAGCAGAAAGTCGCTTGCGAATGTATTGTTTGTGCTATTACCAAACAAGATAGAGCTCAGTTTGTTGTTAGCGCTGGAGTGGATATTTTGAAAAAATTGTACGAATCTAAAGATGAAGCCGTACGTATCAGAGCTTTAGTCGGATTATGTAAAACTGCCAGTGCAGGCGGCACCGACGCATCAGTCAGATTATTCGCTGATGGTTCGACGAAAAAAATGGCGGAAGCTTGCAAGAAATTTTTGATTAAAAGCCAAGACAAAGATACGAAACGTTGGGCTGCTGAGGGATTTTCTTTTCTTAGTTTCGACGCCGAAGTTAAAGAAATGCTAGTTGAAGACGAGCCAGCTATTCGAGCCCTTATCGAAGTTGCGAAATCAAATATCGATTCTGCCGCAATTTATGCTATAGTCAATGTTTTTGTGAACCTTTGCAACGCTTACGAGAAAAAAGAAATCCTTCCAGAAATGATTGAACTAGCGAAATTCGCCAAACGTCACATACCGGAAGAACACGAATTCGACGATGAAGATTTCATCACAAAACGTGTCAATATTTTGGGCAAACTTGGTCTCACCAGTGCATTAGTATCGCTCTCAAAAGTAGACAGTGAAAATTGTAAGGAATTAATCTGCCGCGTATTCAATGCATTATGTGGGCAGCAAGAACTTCGAGGTTTGGTTGTGCAACAAGGTGGCGTTAAAGTATTGATTCCAATGTCATTAGAAGGCACAGATAATGGAAAAAAGCACGCTGCACAGGCTTTGGCGAGAATAGGGATCACCATGGATCCGCAAGTTGCTTTTCCTGGTCAGCGATGCATCGAAGTCATTCGGCCGTTCCTTCTCCTCTTGCATCCAGAGTGCCCAGCGTTGATGAATTTCGAGGCAATGCTGGCTCTTTGTAATTTAGCCAGTGTCAGTGAAAAAGTTCGTGAACATGTTTTCAAAGAAAACGGAGTATCTAAAATAGAAAGTTACATGTTCGAAGATCACCTAATGCTGAGAAGAGCTGCAACTCAGTGCATTACAAATTTATCCATGTCACCCATCCTTATAAAGCAATACGAAGGTGAGAACGATAAGTTCAAATTCTTGTTTCTATTAACTTGTGATGAAGACACAGAAACCAGCAAAGCTGCCGCCGGAGCGGTTGCTATACTAACCTTGAATAGTGAAAAATGCTGTGACAAAATATTCAAGATTAAAGACTGGCTTGAAATATTCAGACAAATTCTAGCTCATCCTGATACTGATGTCCAATTGCGAGCTGTGGCAATAGTAGAAAATATTGTAACTAGTAAAAAAGATAACGCCGAAGAGTTATTAAGTTCGCAAGTTATGGAAATCCTAATGGCTCTGTCCATAATTCACGAAGATGGCAAAGAAAAAGTTAGAGAAGCTGCTGAAAAATGCTTGAAAAGAGCTGAAGAGCTGAAAATTATTAAAAAGCCAGACGAAGTTTCTGACGAAGAGTAAATTATTTGTTTGTAATGTTATTAATTTATTTTGTTGCGTTTAGTTTATGTATTTTGTAATTTGTACTTCGTAGAAATTTTATGACAATTTTCACATTGACAATACGTAATGATCAATTTCTAACTTTTGTTTGTGATTTTTTTTTTTTACTTTACTTATTTATTCATTCTCAATTCATTTTATTGTTAATAAAAATAAACTGATCATCGATTTTTCTTCGTTTAGATGTGTACTTCGAATTTTTCTTCATCCGGATCACATATAGAAATGAAAAAGTTCGATTAGAACGGATTAGAAGCGCATTTATACTTGAATCAATGAAATATTTTAAAATTCTTCAATGTTCAAAATTAATTTTAAAATAATTTGCATTACAATGATGAGGAAGCTAGGGGGAACGCGATGATTTCGACGACACACGAGTCAGCTGTTTGTTATCAACTGTACCTATAAACCGTTATCAAACTCAAACAATACAGAATTAGAAAAGGCTCTGTTGAAAATTATTGAAACCGACACCGAGAAGCGAGATCCGAACATTCCTGTTGAGTACATCCTATCCGAACAGAATTGATTCAAAAAGTTATTTTCGTAAATAGACCACAATACAACAAATTGTAGTGATGCTCAGTGAAAATGAATTCATCAGAAAATGATGCGTATTGGAATGAATCGGTATCATCTAAATTCGATTTCGAGCTTGAGGATGTAAGTATAATTCTATGATGCTTTTCATTTTAAAAATGTATATAATGAACAGTACACCATCAATTTTATGACATAAAATATCTCATTCATTCATCACGACGAAATGTTTAACAAATTTTCATGATTTCAGAGTAAGGGTGGAGATTTACTATTAGAAGATGTTATCGATACATCTGGTTATTCAAAAAGCATTCAAGGTAATACAATTATTCTTATTTTCTAACACTCAAGTTCTTCAAATTGCCAACTTCAATTTTTTTCAGAATCAACCTACTATTCATCTGGTTCACAAAGCTTAAAAGTTGAATCCATTTCCAACTACTTATCGGAACATTGTATAAATTGTAGTAAGTTCAACTACGAATTTTAAACCATGCATCATCAGCTATGGAATTCTTTTCATTGTTTTGAATTCAGTTTTAGAAGCCAATTCTGAAAAAAATGAACTTTCATTTCACCATGTACCGATAGATGAAGAAGTTGTCTTATTAAGGAGAAAACTAAAGGTTTGCTTGCATTACACAGTTTTATACGTAGTTATAAAATAATCTTCTGCGTCTATATTATGATGACCGAAAACTCATCTTTAGGAAAGATGGACCGTTCCGAAAGTACAAGATACGGTGAAGAAAATTCTGCTGGAACAGCCGTATTCATTGGAATTATATCGTTCGCTCGTGAGTAAAAAGAATCTGTTGAAATGTGCCGTAGAATCTGCGGATGGCGATGCAATTTTAGCCGTAAGTGTATACGTTTTGAAAATAATTTTTTTTTCGAATTTTATTAATGAGCGTTTCAATTTAAGGTCACTGTGTACTTATCAAAAACGTTGAAAAGCAGTTTATTTCATCAGTTATTAATTGATTACCCAGTTGCTGCATCACATTTTATTCATTATTTGTACACACGTAGACAAATGCAAGAACTTAGTGATATTTTGGAGTAAGTGTATATAGTATAGTACCTAATGTACATATATCCACAGTACATAGATTTCATATTTTTATAATATTTTTTCCAGAGTGATGGGAAACTCGAAAGAAGCCATGGTAGCTATTCATCACACATCTCTTTAATGTTTAATTGACAACGCAGAAAATTTAAATATCTTATGTTGTGAAATACCTACAGATGAAGTATCTTGTGGTTGCTAGTCAGAATCCGCATCGGTTACAACAACGATTGCGTTTATTGCTTAAAAATCCGTCCTTGGAACCGTGGGACCAAAGAATAATTGAAGATTATATTAATTTAGTGGGTATGTAGTTGGAAATTTCATCAGTTTTAACAGAAATTGCTACAAAAAATTCCGTTTTATAATTATGAAATCATTGTAGAATGGCAAATATCGGCTAGTAAAACCACTGGCGACCAAAGTATTATAGGAGAATCTCCCGTACAATCTTTAAAATTTAGCTGTGTTCGTAAATTATCCATTCCGCTTTTTGGAGATGACAGCAGTAAGACAGAATCTCAACAAAATTATTTATCTAAAAATTTAGGAGTACCGAAAAAATTAGCTCTAATGGCCATCATACGTGCGAATGCCGAACTGAAACAGTGGGAACCTATTGAGCAGTTACTTGTTTCAAAAGTATGTTAACGTACTACTAGTCTAATGTTCTTCTCTTGATATTATTACCATTAATATTAATTTTACAATTTTCAGAATTGGGTTGGAGGAAAAAAACTAAGCACGAATTTACCCATAGATAAATTACTTTATGAATTACAAAAATCCGGAGCTCCTGATTCGTTGCTGAGTAATGTTTTGTTAGTATTGGATGTCGATAAAAGAATCGAAGTTGCTCGTAGACTGAGTATGCATACAGTCGTTATTGAGGTAAAATTAATCTACGAATAGTTTTTTATCTTTGTAATGAAATGAGTTTTCTACATTGAAATAATATTCATTTGTAGGCGTATGGAAAGAAAAAAGATAAAGGAGGTTTATTGCAGTATATGAGTGCATTAGATTCTAATACAGCAGAATACATGTTTGGAGAAAATATTTTAGGAACTATGGTAAATAAATATAATAATCATATTTTTAATTACGAATAAGTGTTTGTCTACTCGAATTAATGGAAATCATCACTTCTTTTCAGGGCTCCAGATGGTAATTTCAAGTGGTTTTTTTTCGATAAATTATAAATAACTACCTAGATATTTTTCTACAGCCCGTTTTTTAATTTCAGTTATTTTTCATTTTCTGTATTTTAAATACAAATAAAAATTTTCAATGAAATAAGAACAAATCTTTAAATAGGCAAATTTAACACCAACCGAAGTGATGATTTCATATGACATGATTTCAAAGACATGAACTGTACGAAATACAGTTTAATAATTCGTTAAAATACGTAATACATGCCTGATATGGAAAGTAATCCAATTACTTACCACCAAACATTTACGATGTTGTAATAATAAACTGGTCAACGAGTCGTCAATCGGTGTGGGAAGCAGTGAAGTTATGACTTCTTCTCATTCATAACTTAAACGTGTTTTGTATTTATGCGCGCTTGAGATGGAGTTAAATTCAGGTAAAAATGATCAATTTTTTTGATTTTTTAAAATGAAATTGAAAATATTTATTCGCAATAAAATCAATTTTAAAAATAATCACTAAATCTTATTTTAGCTTCTGTAGGCACTGCCTACCGATATAAAAATTATGGATTTAACGACTTTTAAAATCAAGTCAAAATATCATGTTCGTTGGTATTCCTTATTTTTTTTCAAAAGCTGCGATAATTTTACAATAACTAATCCACACGGACATTTTTTCGAATTTTGAATGTTTAAATCCGGTTTCTCGTTACGTTGCGATTTTGTAATCATTGTATTAGTTGTATTCTGTCCAAGAGAAGTTCGTGATTTTCGTTTGTTTGCTTATTAAATGACTCAAAGTGAAAGTTTTGCATAAATGCATGTGAATCGGTATGTTATGTTTCGTGACATCTGATCATAATAAAAATGTTGGCAATTTTTGAAATCATATGAAAAGATGTACCTACCTGAAATAAAATCTTACTTATACTTGATTATTGAGTAGGTATGGATATGTTTGAGATTATATGTCTTTTATCCAGAAATGTTTCAAATTTAGCGCGGCATAGATCCAGAGGATTCCTAACTGTCGTAATATTTTTATTATTACATGTTACTTACACCGGTTCCGTAACCGTCCCCGGAGATGAGAATATCGCAGCAGTTGTACGATTTACGAATAGTTTGGTTCCTCCTTTATTTCAGGTAAAAAAAAAGTGTATTACATATGTATTCAGACTTCTCTATCTTTTCAAAATCATTTCAGTGCCTATTTTAATCAGTCAAATTCGATGAATTTTAATTAATATTTCAATTCTAAAAATGCAGACATTTTCCGCAAATTATACGAATTTAGTAATGGCTCCATTCGGATTATCTACCAGTCTCGCAATAACTATGGACTGCGTGCATGGGGAATCATTTAATGAAATTATTAAATTATTCAAACTACAGTCGAAACCAGCCAGACAACAATTAAGAACTGGTTTCAAAACAATACTTCATGATTTCAAAGTAAGCTATATCAATGCGTACCTATCTTATAAGTAACTACCTACCTACCTACTTATTTTACTTCAAATTTGAGAACCTATTTCTTATTTCCAACTTGCATTTTTGTCCACAGCAGGCCACGTCGAATGATGAACTAGCTGGTTCCTATAATAAAGCTTTCTTAACTAGTTCAAAAATGTTTCCGACGCCTTTCATCGAACAACTGTCCAATACATACTTAGTGGATGTGACTAATAACAGTTCATTGACAAGAAACTTCACCACAGGTATCAAAGTTTAAAGTATAAGTTAGGTATCTAATGAAATATTTTCGAAAAAAGTAAAGATGATTGTGAATAAAAATGACCATGAGAATAGTTTATTTTAATTTCGAAAAAAAATATGTACAGCTTAAAGTTCAAAATTATTTTTTATATACCTACCTACCTACCTACCTACCTACCTACCTACCTACCGAATTACCTACTCGTGCATATTAATTTATTAAATTTTTAATTGTTTCTATTTTATAATATCTAGCTCAAATTCTGGAACTGAGAACTGATACCGGTATAATGAGTCATTGGCGAGATTATCAAAAGCTAGTAGTTTTTACCTATTTATCATATTCATCTTCGGAACCATTCTACAGTCACATGAATAAAACAATCAACGTTCCTATGATACCACTCATTGGCTATTTCAAAGCTGGATATTTGCCTAAGTTAGAGTCAAATGGAGCTGAATTATTGTTCGAGGTATGCAGTGCCTACTAAATTTATGCATATACTGCTACTGCATAGTACTACATATACCTATGTACTTGATTCAATAACCTGCTCTAACTAATTCTTCATGATATATTGCATGTTTTAGAATACAAAAGTCAGTTTACTGGTACTAATGCCCGATAAGATCGACGGATTGAATGATCTTCAAACGAAATTATTTCAAGAAAATTTTTTCGAAGTATTGGATTCATTACCGCAACAAGAAACTCAAATATTAATTCCTCAATTGTCGACTGTATCGAATAATCTGGAATTTACTTCGATGCTTAAATCTTTGGGAGTTGTCTCTGCTTTCAGTTCAAATCTCAACGACAAGAAAAAAAGAGATGTTTTTATACAATCAATCAAACAGAACGCCTTTTTTTCAACTAGTTTCACTGCATTGAATTCTATCGGATCTTTTATAACGAAATATGGTAAATTTTATTCAATTATTGGTAATAACATTATAAGTTATTTTTTATTCACCAATTCATTTTTTAAAATTAATTTTAATTAATGATTTTGTTGTTTCAATTTTGTTTTTACAGATGGTAAGAATTCAAGTGATATTCAAGCTAGAAAGAAGAGAGAAGCAAAAACTAAAATTGTGTTCAATAAGCCATTTATGTTTTTCCTTATACACCGAGAATCCGGTCTAATATTATTGACAGGTCACATAACTCAACCTAAACTTTTACCAAATTGATGATTTTTCAGAGCTTCAAGTTAAATGTAGATTTTTAAATGGAAAAATAGAATACCAAAATTCATATAATTGTTGAATGTATGCTTAGATAGTTAGGTACCTACATACATATCTATTTTATTTTTTTATTTTTCTATATTCATAATAACAAGTCAAATTATCATTGTTTCATTTAAAATTTAAATATTTATTATAAGTAGGTACCTACTTGAGTAAGTACCTACATTAAGGATGCTTATTTTTGTCTTTTTGTACACTGAGAAGAGTGGAAGATTTTTTGTTTAAAAGTTATTTTAATTGTAGATACGAGTACCTTATGCTTCGCCACCTCTACGCTTATTCCAAAAAGGGTCTTAAAAGTCATCTTGATAAAATATTTAGGTACTGCTTGTTGCAGAATCTTCTTTCTTCGGCGATAATAATTTTTCGGGTTGTTTATGTTTAAATCGTAGACAAGTGTACACTTCTTCTAGAGGCAATGGCTCTAATACAACATATTGACCAGGTTTTTGATTGAGAATCATTTGCTCGTCAAAATCCTTTTTCATTGATTTTATCATCTCATTCCTTTCTATCACCATCATCACATTGATTACATTAGTTTCATAACTCTCTTCTGTAAAAATCAAATTATAATTAAGGTTTAAACTCTGTCTACCCACCTACATATGTATGTTCGAAATTGAAGAGAGGCCACTTAATTACACAACAGGTGTAATTAAGCTGAGATTCGAACAAAGGAATATAATTATTTGATCAACTAACTTCTATCATCATTATCAAAATTGGCATAAGTTTCTTCGATATCGCGTCCTTTCATGATCGATAAATCGCTGACAAATTTAGCCATGAAAGATTCCTTTTGTACAGTTTCCAAAAAGTCTTTTTCTGTGATTTTATTTTGTGAATTTCCTTTAAAATGAAAAATAGAGAGATGAGTACCGTCGAGATAAAATTACGCTGATGCTGATGCTTTTTCATTTCAGTAGATATGCCAAAATAATTTTTCAACATTACCGAATAATACCGCGGTAAAATATCGATTGATTATTTGGATATCTTCAGCAGATTCTTTGTATATATTTTTCCAAACAGTATTCAAATCAATGTCTGGAGCTGAAAAAATAAAGATCACAGCATAGTTGATATAAATGAATTGGACAGATTTTGATTAATTGCTTATGAAGGAAGTAGGTAACTGAAGGTAAAAATATTGAAGTGGATTTACATTTTTCGTCGTCAATATAAGATTTCATCGTTTTGAAAATTGTTTCGTTGATTTTATTGTAAAACCGATTATATGAGTCCTTAAACTGGGTGTACTCCTCCACTATAAACACAAACAATAATATTTTTATTATCATACATAATTGTAATGCGCTTACTTAGATTCTTTTACATCTATGTAGGTCCTAACCACCTGATTTTTTTTTTTTTTAAACTTCATCATTAAACAAAAAGATACCTACTCACCTCCACACTGATTAGGTTTTTCCGACAAAGTATCGTGTATTACTGAAATTAATAGCAAAATTAAATACCGATTTCAATATTTTAATCGTAACTATAACTTTCATTCAACTCTTTTAAAGATTGCAAAATTAGGTATTACTTTTTTGTAGAAAATCATTTCCTATGTGAGCATACCATGCTAAATACTGGCCAATTTTCAAATATACGTTGAGGTGTTGTTTCTCATGTTTTTTTAATATTTTATTTACCGACTTGTCAGTATTCCAGGATTCTATATTCGAGCAAAAAATCAAATTTCGATAATGTAGGCATTACATACAGAAAAAAAATTTCGTGTTCGAGTAAAAAATTTAGTAACGTCTTACCGAATTCTTTCCTCTTCATTTTATAAATATTGAGCAAATTTATAGCATAAAACGTTGCTACGTATTTCGTGTATAATATAGAATACGATACTGATAAATTATTATTCAAAAGAACTCCTGAAAAGAAAATCGACGATTTTTTATCAATTATTTGAAAGGAAAGTTGAACGAAAAATTGAAATTTACCTATACTCACCGCTAGTTGCAATAAAATTCATGTAATGTCTCAATTCTTTGACGTTGTCATCGGTGTTGAAGAAATCGAAATCTAATTCGCAATACAGAAACAGAATAAAATATGCATATGTGCCTCTATTTTATTGTCATGAAAGGGAGGATGTCCTGAACTTACCACTGTTCACATGTTCATTCATTTCTTCGAACGTTTCCCAGGCTTCCGTCCTTCTGTAAAAACTATGAAATCTGTCTACGTGCTGGAATACCATCCAATCCATACCTATTCATGGATGTCATTTAAGTACATATTTTTTGAAAAATGTTGTCACCGGTTTTTCTCAATATGATAGAACACTTTTTATTGGTACTTACGGTATTTTTCTTCTGCTGATGTTTCGCTGCCTTTAAATGAACAAATTATGTGAAAAAAATTATTCCGGAGAAGAAAAATAAAAAAGTACACAGATATGTAGAATGTATTGCATATTTATGCGCCGTATTTCGCTTTTAAAAGAATTGCTCGTATTTTTAGATTTTATATTATTATGGACACCCATTAGGTAAAATACATCGACAAGACAGATGAATATTTTGTTTCAAATTGCTGGAAGATAATTTTTGAAAACTCCTGAGGTATTAAGTGAAAAGAAAAGAAAGAAGCGAAGAATGTAAAGTATTAACCTGAAGAATATTAAAATTGTGATTTAAAATTTCTTCAAAGATAATACCTAGGTACGTGTATTTTGATGGGTTCTTTTTTCATTAGGTAGGTACTTACTTATAAGTATGTTGGCTTTACAAAACATCAAAACAAAACCTGAAACATTTTAAAATACAAAATTATGTGATAAGTAGGTACCTATTTAGAATGTTTAAATTTAATAATTCAAGTTGAAACCGTGTGTAAGTAAGTATATGAAGTAAATAGATACGTGTAAAAAAGTAAATATACTATATAATGTATTTACAAAAAAATAAATATGAATTTGCATCAAAAAATATAAATCAAACGACTTACCTATAGCTATTGTGGAAAAAACAAAAACTTTAGCGTGCGAAATCATTTTTCACGTCAATTTCAACGTCGTTTTGAAACGCAAGACCTATCAGAGAATGACTCCGATACATAAAATTCCAATATTCTACGCATAGGTAGGTTCGAAAAAATCATATTTTTGTTGATACAGGTGTTTTAAAAAAATCAAATTCTACATATCTTACTCGTAGAATCGTTTTAAAATTGATTTCTTATGGAATAACTATGACATCAACTACTAAGTCGTAGTGATTCATGTTTCCACAGATGGTTCGACTTCTTACGTAGGTACCATAGTTCCTTGTACATATTTTCATGATAATAATTTGCTTACCTGAATTGCTTTATGACACAGCTCGATGCCAACGTAAGTGTAGGTAGGTATAGGCATAGATATCTACTAGGTATCTAAATGATATTTCAATTTCAAAAAACGAAGATTCGTTCATTTTCAAAGCTGCAATTAGAATTTGTCTGTTTTATTTGTTTCAAGTAGGTATATGATGATTTTCTTCTGAGATTGAATTTGTGACTGGCAGGCAGTTTGAAATAGATCAGTACAAGTTTATTCAGCGGGCTTAGAAATAAAAGTGATTGAAGTTTGATCATAATATCACGAGCCCCTGTCCCTCTTTTTTTCCAGCCTTGTTTCAAAGTTATTCTTCAGGTCATTTTTACGACAGAAGATAAGAAAACATCCTCAAGAGGAACATTTTGAAAAAATATATTTGCTTGTAGGTAGATACTTCTTCGAACTGGCGAAAATTTGAAATTTAATAATCGTAATTAGCTAAACTATGCTGCAATCGCTTGACTACTGGAAAAGGTAACACGATTTCTCTTTGGAATATTATTTTTATAATAAACTTTGGAATTATCTCGCATCGCACTAGATCTCGATAAATTCTGACTGACATCGCCATAATCGGAATCACCGCCCTCCGATGATCTCATGGATTTCTCAGCAATCATTCTCGAATTATTAGCTTGATTGGAAGATGCCATATAACGAGCCAAATGAGAAAGATCGCCGGGTTTTGAATAATTCATGTTGGAAGATCGACCTCCGGCAGCCGCCGCTGAAGTTTTTTCAGCAATCAAACGCCTGATTTCAGCCACTTGTTTAACCCTGCTGGCGTCCATTTCTTGTTTGCTAATAGAAGACACCGCTGTTGAAACGACAGTCTTGTACGATTCAGCAGACATCGAATTGAAACTCTTGTCAGCAGCGCTGTTGTAAACTTCGGCAGAAGACATAATATCTTGGACTTCGTAAGAAAACTCTTGAGGGCTTATTACTTCACCCATAGAAGTATAACTTTTCAAATGGATTTCTAAATTGCTAAGTTTTTCAGCTTCCACTGATACAAATTTCAGCTTCTGACCAACTGGTTCGTAAGCCTTGTAAACAGCTTCGATAAAGAACTGGAATAGTACTTCGTTTTCAGCTTCTTTCTTTAATCCAGAGAGTTTGACACCGCGAACTGCCAATTTTCTTATTTCGAGTTTTCGAATCATTTCAGCGACGTTACTTTTTGCTGCCACTCGTTTGTTTGGTTCGGAAGAATCATCTTCATCCGATTCTATAGGCAGAAAAATCATTGAAAATGAGTTTAACTCATTTTGTGCCACTGTCAGCTAATGAGTTATGCTTACCTATACTGTATTCTCTTTCTTTGTCAATTAATGTTGGAGCGATAAGATCTCCTTCTTCTATTTTCTGGATCAAATTATCGACTATTCCCCAAAACTTTATGGTTTCGTTACGAATGTTCGTAAATTTCTTACTATTCAACACCATTTTTTCTTCTTCCGCTTTTTTCAACAACGAGTTGAAATCTTTCAGGGGTGTATCTAACGTTTCAAAATAGATATATTTTAGCTTTGAAATTATAACTATACGAAAATAACACGATTGATAATAAATCTTATGAATATACTGCTCATTTACAAAGAAAAAAATTATACTTATGCATCAAGCCTTTTTGTATCCATTTATAATGTCCTTTTTTTTTTTGAAAAATTTACTACCCGAATTTCTCATAGGTACCTAGATGAAATGTTTTTCTGGAAATTCTCAAATGGTCATAAAAAGTTGGCGAGTGATGTGTGAAAAGAATAAGTAAAAAATTTAGATTTTTTACTTCTCTGAGAATATTAAAACTTGGAAAAATATTTGCTGAGAAAATTTTAAATTATTTATTTTATAGAGACGCTGATTTTTCGATTTTTGACGAATTTTTGAAAATCCAAAAGTGGCAATCGTCTAAAATTCATGTCTTATTTTTTAAAAAAAATCAATAATATGAGTATGAATGATGAATATCAGTTCTGAAGCTCATGTTGACACTCCCTCTTCCTCATCAATTGAATTCTACCATTTTCTGGAATTCTGGAGCCTCACCTAGCGTGTCGACTTTTCAATTTTTTCAAAATTTTTAAATTTTTCCAGAAGACGTGAAAATGAGTTTTAGTAGGTACCTAGCTAAAAATCGTGGTTTGGCTTATTCTTGCCTTGTTCAACAAGTTTATCAGCTAAATTTTGTATGATTTCTACGCAGATACTTCGAGTACCTATGTTTTCGACCAGCATACGTTTATAAAGCAAAAAATACATTTTTTGAAACCTGCTAATCAGAGTATAAACTCAAGTCAAGCATCAATAGAATAAATTTGGCTATGTACATATATACAAACCAAAGAAAACATTTCTGAAAAAATATTTGAACGTCAGTCGTGTAGTTTGCTCAAATTTTGTTTCTCGGAGCAATAAAATCTTCAAAAGTTCTGAAAACAATACAAAATATGAATTTCAAAAAATAAACATTTTAGATGAGTGATTTATTCATTTTAGCCCCGAAACATAGTTTGGAAATGATTCATTTCATCAACGGAAACTCTAGCTCATGCTTTAGATAGGTACCTACAAGTAATTAATAAGGAATTCACCAACCATCTTTATTATCCGGAATCTCAGGTCGGTAATTTTCTTCTACCATTACACTTGTAACGTGGGTGAAGTATTGATAAAATCCGTAAAATAAATTTTCGTATGGTCGAGCTACGATATGAATTTTAAATATTTATGTAGTATGAAATTAATAGTCATATGTATCACATACGTCAGTGATCGATCACGTTAATTTTCCTATTCATAAAAAAAAAACTCACGATTTTCATTTTTATCTCTGACTGCTAAAACGTTACTTAAAAACTCTTCCGTCCCTGGAAACACATTTTTAGAGTTAAGATAGGTACGGTTCAATCTTGCCCATAATATTGGTCTATTTCCTCAAATGGACCATTTTCAGGTAGAGGAATGAAAGCGGTGTCAATCGTTTGTGCTTCGTTTCTGCTCTGAAAGTTTTTCATACATGGAGAGAAGGAGGAGAGCACAAAAAAATGAACACGTGCACAAAAGAGCACAAACGATTGACACCACTTTCACCCCTCTACCTGAAAATGGTCGACTTGGGGAAATGGACCTCCATAATATTGCTTACTCAGCAATGATCACAGGTATATCACGTTTCATATTTTATGTAGGTAAGTAAGTAATAGATACAGGTACAAGTATAATAATATGAGCACTCACGTGTTATGTATTTTCCGAGAGCAATCTCCACAAATGCGTGCAGATATTTGGCAATTTTTTTACACCTTGTTGCTCTTTCAACATTAGCATCTCCTAAATAAATTCCAAATTCGAAGAATAAAATATACCATTCTTGATCGATGAAATATAGATACTTTTGAATAGAAAAGAAAAACTAACCGTAAGTGTAATATATGCGACAATTTGCCAAAGAAATGATGTGATTTGCTGCCAAGTACTTGGTGTATAGAATTGAGAATAATTCAGTGATACTTGTCGTATACCACGCTACAACAGTAATTTTTTTAAATATTAAAATAGATCGACGCGACACGAAAAATTATCCTTAATAAGTAGGTAAATATATACTTGACATTACCAGTGTTTTCCAAGTAAATGGCATGCATACGAAGGTCTTTCTTCAACGAATCAGTCATTTCGAATTCTTCCGTATACAGGGACATGAGGTATTCATCTGTGAATAGTAAAATTATTTAAAAAGTAGGTAATCCAACTCTCGGTTCTCATTGTTGATTTTTAAGATGTATCTATTGCAAAATAGAGGATCCTCACCAGTTATCGTTTTTTCCGTATTACGAATAAAAAATGCATCGTTATATCGAAGGTAGAAAAACCTATCGAACGTTTTCAAGACATTCAAATTCATCCCTGAATATATTTTTCCGTGATTATTTCTTCAGTTTGAAACGTAGGTAAGTGGGTATATAATTGATGAATAATTATAGCTTACTTCTGTCCGACAACATTCCTGATAATTTCGTGCATTCTGATAAATCTGAAATTTAATTCCATTACTTATGCATTTCAGCAAATAGAATGAAAAAATTTAAATGCTACTAATTTTTAATTTTCTGGAATATGTATTACTTGGAATTAAATGAAGCGTAAACACGATCCATATTATTTTTTCAGTCATTGTCAAGAATTATAAAATTGATCTAAAACGCACTACGAACCTCCTTCAGCACAATAAGTCATGGCACTGATGACGTTTCAAAATTCAATTCAAAATTTCATTTATATAGCTGAATGAAGTAATACACGAAAGAAGAAAAAACAACACCGTTATGAATTATGATACTCGTATCTACGTGTGTCACAAAAATATTCGATGAAATTTGGCAACGGTAAATTTTTATTCTTTATTGAAAATTTTGTCTGCGGTGGGTAAGTACGACCGTGGCCTTTTAGAGTCATTAAGTTAGGCGCCTTAAATGATCCTACTTATAATGCACTTCGGAAGTAGGTCATTTAATTTGAATAATACAATGTGTGTATGTGTATCAGATTTGATGTACATAGGTATGTGTTAATAGAGCATTATACCCTGTGAAGTGTCTACACTTAGTATCGGATCCTCCAATTGACTGGTACCACTGAACTGGTCTACTTAAGGATACCTGTATGTTGCTTGATATTTGATTAAAATTTCATCGTGCGTTAAAAGGTAAGTTGGCTTTTAATTTAACGGATTTAATTGCATTTGAAGATGTGTTTTGATTTTTTTTTCTTGAGTGAATTATTAATTTGGCGATTCGGTATGCACGTGTTTCATTCCTGATTTCTTATCCATTAAATATAGGTAATATATTCGAATAGGTGTTTGGTGGCATTTATGTAGTAGCGAATGAATTTTTAAAATTTGGTAGGTAAGTAAGTACCTAATAATCATAATTTGAAATAAATGGAAAATTATTGGTGAGTAGAAATGGCACTTGATCTACATGTAAGCACCTAGTATACCTACTTCTTTCTTATTTTTCCATTTCAATTTAAAATATTATCAAAACTTATTGATTTGGAGAGTATCCTGAGTGGGTACCTCTGTAAAAATTTAATTACAATTTTGTATTCATCTGAACTTTTTATTAAAACAAGAAGCTAATCTAAAATGTCGTGAAAAAAGGGAGAATCTCCGAACTCAAATCAAAATTGAAAATTCGAGAACGTGTGAATGATAGGACAGCAGATATTTTCATTTTCCATCACTCTTTCTCAATTTAAGAACGTTAAAAAACTTTTAGGAATTCCCTTGAATCATGTCCACATTTCAATTTATGGATCAGCAAAAAAATTGAATTTCTACCCCCTCTCTTCCCCACGTGATATAATTTTTTAAATAATTATCACTTATATCTCCAATTTGTTTAAGGAGATGAACACTGAACTCAAAAGACCTCTCAAACGGAATTGGCCGCAAGAAAAGTATCAATTTTAATCAATGAAAAGGCTCCAAAATTGATTTCAGAAAACTTTCAAAAATCAGAAGACTTTTAAAAGGGCTAAAAAAAATGAGTCCATTGACTTGAAACATTTTTCGTTATCTACGTACCTATACCTACTTGATTCAAGCAGTAATTTTTACGGACTTTTGATTTTAAATTTGAAAAGTGGCGGCAGCAGTTCCAAAAATGTTATTGGGTTATTGAGAACACCATATCGACCAATCATACTTACTTACCTATCGTCTCATTCAAACCTAAAATAAATTTAAGTAAAATAGCAAAAATGACTTTGTAGAAATTCCTTCTACCGTTTGAAAGCATTCGAGTTCAAAATGTTTGAAATTTATTGTTTTATTACATAAGTTAGTGTACCTGTCACTTAAGATTGAAACAAACACAAAAAAGGATATGAACATACAACTCTCCTTTTTCATCTAGTTGAATAAAATGACCTCAAAATAAAGAAATCTCAAAAATTGAAAAATATTTTGATTTGGGGAAAATCATATTTTAGTCAAAAAATTGAGATGTTCTGTTGACGATGTCCTCCCCCTTCCAATCTAATTTTCCATCGAATAGATTTTCTTCCGTATCAATTACAAAGTTTCAAAGTAGTCACTTAGCCAGCACTCGTGATATTTGTACAGTAGAAAATATGAATAGGTAGACGAATACTATAGCTGATGATATGCTCAGCAGGTAGATCATAAAATGAGTGAAACAACAGATCAAGATTCTGAGATCACAGATGTAAGAAGTATCGAGGGTTTTGATATGTTGAATAAAAGCAAGCAAGAAGAAATTGAAGCAAAATTTCGAGAACAAAAAAAGGTTATTATAAAACAAGCATTTATAAAATCGAAGAATTTTACAGACAAAAAATTAAAAATAATTGAGAAAAATACATAAGGTTAATTAATATTTTTTGGGTAAATGAATCATGCGCGATAGTCCAAAAATTATGTAGAGAGATAGATAGGTAGCTATTATTAACATTTGTATAGGTAGGTACTTGTACTTGGTCAACATATTTGTCATTTAAAGAATAATTTTTTTACGCATTGATTACCTAAGAAATTATTTTTCGAATTGTCAACTGTACTCAAACAATTTTTTAATTCATGTTGATATTATTCGCATACCTACCTAGGTACCCTTGATTTTATTACGTTGGCAAATTCTTGGTAATATTTTTTCCATTGATAGGGAACACTCGACTCTAAAAAACAAAATAAGTACATTAGTAAAAGTATATAGGTTAATAGAAAAATCAAATGGGTTAGAAAATAAAATCAATGCTTCATCACAATGACACATAGACGAAGGAGTGATGTCCAACCTTAATTCAATGGTTTCCGGGGAGCGGTCTTTATTACCTAACGGAACTGCACATTATTATTAGAAATGGATGATAAATTGCTCTTTAAAGAATACCTACGTAAGAATAGCTTTCATGTATTGAATTTTTCCAATCAATAAATTCGCGCAGTATTATAAGAAAACGAATTTTTATACAACGTTAATAAATGATGCCACTAACCCAACAACCAAAACGAATAGGTACCTACATATATTTTTGTTTGAGAAGTGCATCGTTTAAATAAACGTTTCGGCTTTCGTACCATTCCCTGTTGCATTTCTGAAACGTGTTAATAAAATTGAATAGGTATTAGATACATTTTTTCAATTTTTTATTTTACCGTAGATGAAAGACTTACACATCGACGACTACAATCCATGGGGTAAACCAGGCCACGGGGCGCCAAACGAAGACACTTTGAGAAAACGTAAAATATTCATGGATGTTTTACCTCCTGTCGTATTAAAAGTAAACAAAAGTTCGATTTTTTCCTTCAACTAATGAATTTGTAGAAATTATACGTTATTCTTATTCGTGTTTTATGTAATGCAGGCAGTTGGAAACGATGCAACAATGATGGGCAGGCCAGGGGGTGGGGCACCTGTTAGAACTAAATCCGGTAAATTGAAAAATGCCAGAGTGGAAGATCCTCAGTTGAGATTTCAATGGCACGGACCTGTTAGGAAAATGGTGGATATTGATTTGAGGTACAGGGTTCCAGTAGCTGATCAGAAAGCGTACAAAGAAGAATTGGGTAAAAAAAATGATTGATCTATAAATAATTATCAAAACAGTGGATACTTAACTGATTAAAAGCTACCTATATTATCAAGTAACTTAATCTCAACAGATCAATTAGTCAAGGAGAAGAAAGTTATAGAAAGAGAGACAGCATGTCACGATGACATTAAAGACCATCAAATGGTGAGTTTTTTTATGTATAAAATTTTAATTATTAGTTACCTCTGTTTAAAAATTCAAGACAAATTAGCGAAAAAAGTCCCAAAATTCAAATCAATGAAAAATAAGATTGACATTTCAAACAAGATAATGTACATTGAAGAATATTTGAGATTTAAAGTCTAGGTTGGTAGGTATTTGAAACCTTCAATTTCTTTTTGGAACTATTTTCTAATAATTTTCAAGATAAGAACTCTCTAAAAAAAAATAAAAACTAAAAAAAATGCAAATCCCCCACCGATTGACATGTTTCTGAAAGTTTTGAATACAAATATAATTTTTTTCTCTTAATTTTTCGATAAAACTATAAAAATTTGAATTTGAATAATGGTCCTAGTGGGGTGGTGGGGTACATCCATTAGTTTATTTTCAAGGATGCTGAACACGAATGTAGCCTTGGTCTTTCACTGAACATCACATTTAGTCCTCATGCAGCCAGCTTCTTTTGTAGTAATTTGAAACAAATATCATTCAATAATTAAAATAATATAATTTAAACATCATGGACATTTTTATTATTTAATAGGGCTCTGACGCCAACACTTTCCGAAGATTGGGGTCACATCCTCAAGATAATAAAGATCTTTACGAAAAATTTCCGCACATTGATGAAGCGATTAGACTAGTAAGTTGGGATGAATTAATTCCTCCTAAAAATTTTGAGAATTGTAACTATACGGTGCTTGACACAGAAGGCAGAAACATGGTTGTATTCTTCCAAAGAAGGCATTGACCATAAATTTCAAAAAAAAAGTTTAAAAACAGAAAATTTGAAAGAAAAAAACTGAAAATTGTTTTATAAAAATTATGAGCAAAAAATTTGAATTTTTTTCTTAAATGCAAAAAATCGGAGAAAACATATTTTTCGCTTTTCAATCTTTTTTTAAAGTGCTCAAAATACAGAGCATAAAAATGCCAAGAAAAATCAAGTGATCATAAGCTCGAAAAAGATGGAAACGATGAGAACAATTGTGAATTTTTTACATTTTTCAACACTTCAGGGAGAGGGGTATCCCAGAAAAATTTTCAACTTCACAAATGTACAGAAGGTACAATTATTTTCAAGATGAAACTTTTGACCAAGCAAATAGAAATGAGCAATATTATATTTTGAAGAGGATGCTCGTATTTGTATTTTCTTACACGATGGCTGAGGAAGAGTAGGGGAAGTTCACATATGTAGTTCAGTCACTGCTTCGTTCAAATTTATCAGTAGGTAGCTAAGTGTAGGTAAGTACCTACCTAAAAAAAAAACAACGGGATGACTATTTATTTTAACAGGAATAATTATGTATTGATGACAATTTAACAATTTTATAACTTTTAAACATTAGAACAGAACTTTTCTTTTCATTAAATCGTTTATTATTTTAAGGAACAAATTACCGGTGGTATAGAATTAGAACCACTGTTAGCGATTCGACGTCGAAAAGCAAAACGGTATCCTCTCGGAACAAGCGACGTTACAGGAATCATGGATATCAAACCAAAGTATGAAATAAAAATTCAAATTCAAAATATTTCACCATTGGATACCTTATGTAATGAAAAATCTACATTAAAAAAAAATTATTCCCCTTGTAGCATATCAATTACCGATAAAGAATACAGCGAGGCGCTCGAACAACAAATCACTGCTCGAGAACATCATAAACAGGTGAGTACTGAGACTGACTTATTGAGTTTTCACAAAAAATGATGTTTATTTTAAGATCGATTAAGTAAGTCAAATCTATTCTGCAGGAAGAAAAAGAAGAGGACCAAATGACAGCTAGGAAACATTTCGAAAACTGGGATACGTTTTGGGGTCGTCCGGGACACGGAGCACCAAAACCTGTAAAAGTTAAAGAAAATTTAGAATATATTTTGTATCAATTGCCTATTTTAATAAAAAAAGAAGGAATGGGCCACGAAGACGAAGAACACGATCAAGAATCAGAGAAATCCGAAAATTGAATTTTTTTTATCCCCGAAGTACCTACCTATATAAAAATAATTTAATACGTATTTATCGAAACAGTTGCATAATATAATTGAAACTAACTTTAAAATTTACTAATAATTTTTTAATGATCGCGTTTCACAATAAATTGAAACTCGTTGAACTGTTTTCTTAAATTACTCAACTTTCCGCTCAAATACCTAAATCTACTATATATGTAGCTACCGAATTCTCATACGTGTAATATAGAGAGATGAAAAGCTGTTTGCTTCAATAATGATTGCTCATTTTGGAGACTCGTTTCTTATTATAAAATAGTAAGCACTT
This sequence comes from Planococcus citri, assembly GCF_950023065.1. Lineage (NCBI taxonomy): Eukaryota > Metazoa > Arthropoda > Insecta > Hemiptera > Pseudococcidae > Planococcus > Planococcus citri. The sequence goes on from NC_088679.1 coordinate 51,224,782, forward strand.
TTATGTGCACCTAATTGTGTAGATAGATAAATACAGGGTGACCCAGAAGAACCTTTCAAACTTGTTTTGTTCATTATTCAAAGAGAAAAACATCTACTGAAATGATTCAAAAACAGAAATAAAGTAGAAACATGCCAGTTACATACCTTATATTTGATTTAACTTTTCAAGTCATGTTTTAAAAATAATGCCATTGAGATGTTTTCCATCATTCTCCACACATTCCTCCAGACGTTTTCTAAAATTATTGAACACATTTGCCAACATTCCTTGATTTATAAGGCTGCATTCATGGATAATATTGTTCTGGAGGTCAGTTAGGGTCCGCGGTTTGTTGGAATAGACTTTGGATTTGAGATAACCCCATAAAAAGTAATCACAAGCGGATAAATCTGGCGAGCGTGGCGGCCAGGGAATTTTGGTATTGCGTGAGATTAGTCGGTTATGGAAATGTTTACGAAGCAATGTAATTGTTTCATTAGCTGAATGACACGCTGCGCCGTCTTGTTGGAACCAGGTGGCCGAATATTTTCGTTTTTGCTTTAGTTGGGGAATGAGAAACTCGGATAACATCGCGCGATATCGGTCTCCGTTCACTGTTCCATTGAAAACATAAGGTCCCACTATGCCGTACTGAGCCACGCCCATCCACACCGTCAACTTGGCGGAGTGAAGGGGTTTCTCTTGTAGGATCATCGGGTTGTCATCAGACCAGTACTGCATGTTCTGCTTGTTTACATCTCCATTAATGTAAAAATGTGCTTCGTCTGTAACGAGTAAAGAATTCAAGGGAACCTCACCAGAATCAATCCTCTCTAGCATATCCGCAGCAAATGATTTTCTGGCGGCATAATCAGTTTCTTCCAACTTCTGCGTAATTAAAATTTTATATGGATGAAAATTAAGGTCTTTTGATAGAATTCGCTGCATAGAAGATCGTTGAATTCCCAAATGTGCGGCTCGTTTTCGATAAGATTGGGTGGGACTAATCTGTACAGAATGCCTTACTCGTTCGACTGTTTCTGCTGTTCGTACCGATCGCTTTCGCCCTTTTTGCTTTTTTTTTCCAGCTTGAGAGGTTTCTTCGAAGTTCTTGACCCATAATTTCACTGTAGGTCGTGTTGGTACAGCACTTTTTCCATGGAAATTAAATTGTTTCCGAAACGCGCGAATTGCTTTAACATAGGAGTCATTATTTTTGTAAAATGCTTTTACAATAAAAGCGCGCTGCGGAGACGACCACTTCTCCATGACGAAAAAAACACACTGCGACATAATTCGGCATCCGTTGGCTACCTGGAACTACATTCACCATTCCCCTAACCCCTTCTGAACACTAATAAGTGGTTACCAAAGTTTGAAAGGTTCTTCTGGGTCACCCTGTACCTACCTTTAACAACTGTAAGTAGTAAGTACCGGCCGCCTACTCTTGTAAAATTCATCAACACACTACACATACCTGCAACATTATTTTCGTTAAACTTGCATCTTAGATAGGTAAGAGCCTGACGAGTAAGCACCTTGAGATTAATTTTTCTATTTAATGAAGTTGGATTTGTTTAATGTGCGGTTGATTTTTGAAAATTTTCAAATAATTATTAAGACATTACTAGAAGCACATCTCACATCTATTATGCAATCGATTGCCAAATTCCTATGGATGCCTGAATATATTTTTAGTGAATTCTTTCCTTGTCACTTCTGCACCCTAAGTATACAGGGTGTCCCGGCAGAGAATAACTCCCTTTCATCAGTCACATAAGTAAACAATCCATCCTGGGCACATAGATGCATGTTTGCCTACTCTCCGATTTGTGGGGGCTGAATTTCGCTCACATGAAAAAGCGTCATCAAAGGTATGGGTACCTACTCGTATATTACTAGTGAAAAAAGACTTTTTTCTGTACCGGAACACCTTGTATATGAAACTTGTCTCCTTTTTTTTTGGTGTGTGTATCATAATATAGTGACGGATGGTTTTCTATGAATAAATTTTCAAGTAAATCTGAATACGAATCTCTTAAAAACTTACTTGAAACAAGAAATTGAAAAGATACGTTACAAGTCGCATATTTCTTAAATCAACTCGTGATTTTTTAGGCATAAAAAAATTACTGGTGTCATTACTTACTTAACAAGTAACAACATCTTGTATTTAGGAAAAAGATGAACTTGTCTAATGGTCATAAATTCATTATAAAGTCGATGGCAGGTACCTATATTTAATTAATCATGGAGATTTCGAGGAAGAATGTACCTATAGGTACGTAATATAGGTAGTTTATAAGTTATAACTTATCATGTCCATTGTCCATTTTGTAATATCCAGAAACGTTTTAATTTTCGATACGATGAGGTTTTTTTGTACCCATCTTCGCATTATCATATGGAAAATTGTATATTAAAGAATAACTATGAATTCAACTTCCCCGAAATTTTTTCAAAGTACAGAAATGAATATTAATTGCAGATACTTGTAGCAGCATATTTTAGAAAGTATAAAAAAATTGAACGGGAAATGTTAAATCTCTGTCGAAAAGTTGATTGAGACTTTCATTATTGGGTCTATTAAGTAAATACGATTCAATCTACCTATAGCTGTTCGCTTAAGAGTTAAGAGGAAATTCAAGAGTACCTACCTAAGTAATCCATTTCTAATGAGTAAGTTGTGTATCTATTTATCAAGTGAGGTGTGATAGAGTTAACAGTAAAAGAACAATCAATTTTTATGGATGGAACATCCTACTGATTAGATAGGTAGGTACATCAATAAATTTGATCATAAATTTAAAAAAACACTTATACACTCACTCAAGTACGTATTTTTTCATGGTTTGAAAAATCAATAGCAATCTATGCCTCTTCTTTTAATTAAATATTATTTCCGGATTTTTAACCATGTTTTTTAAGGCCACGTAATCAGAATTAATTTCTTTGAAATATGCATCGAGTTTATGAAAACTATAATTTTTTTCGTATACCTACATAAAAGTTTTTTTTTCTGAAACTGTCCAACAAATAGAGTATGAATTTTAATACATATAAGAAAAATGTGCTGTGGTTTTTAAAAAATTTGAATTGAGACCAGTTCAACTTCTGAAGATGGATTGATATTTTTTCCAAACCCCATTTTTCTTCGTAATTTGAAATCTGAATTGAAAATAACTCGAACCAATGGACTGACTTTCAAGTCACAATTTTGTACCCATCTACTTTGCAAGTCAGCTAGTTGGTACCTAAATTTGCAATACCCAAATATTATTCATCTCTTTATTTGTACCTATTCCTGTTGTGCTTAATCTGCGTATTTTTTATAACGATTTTTTTCCATTATGTCAATGATAATTTTACGTAATATAAATTCGTAAATTTTATCAATATTTCACGCAATTTAATGGAATAATGATTAATTACTGTCCAATTAATTCGAGCTTTTCATGGATAAATATGACACCCCGCATAATGAAGTCACAGATGAATAAATTCTGCCAATAATTTATTAATATGTACATTACCTATCTTACTACCTCACCTTACCAACGCAACGGGGAAAAAAGCAGAAAGAAAGTCAACACAATAGATCTTTCCTCTCTCACTCTGCAGAATCATCTGGAGAGGGAGTTGGGTATGACTTCTTCCAATATAATACCAAACACGTTTTTATAGCTAGAAACGTTTTATCATGTGCGGTCCTTTGAAAATACCTAATTAAAAACAATTACACGATGCAGTTTGGTGAATTTTGTTATTTTTTCAACATGATTATATTGGTGAGTAATTTGTTCGTTTAAAAAAATTATGGAATTATTAGATAGGTATCAATGTGAAAACATAGGTAGATTCGCAGGTAACGAATCTATGAACATACAATATAGGTACCTATATTGTTAAGTGTTTGTTTACCTACGTACCTACGTACAATGGTTTTTATCATGAATATGATCCACACATGTCACATACATATATTACCTACTACGAGTCTTAGTAGGTTTTGGTTTTTTGTTGGGAGATATTTTTCAGCAAAAAAGCGAAGTTTAAAGACATCACGTTTGAGATTATTTCCAAAATTTCTTGATGATTTTATGATTCAGGTATAGGTGTCTATCTTTTAATTTATTCTACTCGGTGATGGAATTGGTAAAAATACATGATATTGATCAGTGTCACTGTTACCAAATATCTATACCTACCTACGTATAAAGTATTAATCGGTAAGGGTGTAGGGTTCGTACTACGTATAGTACTTAATGAAACTACGTATTTTAGCTCAAAAATTTGCATTCACTTGAATACCTATCATAACAATGAGTCTAATTTTTAAAGATACCTACTTGACAACCTGCATGAGTACTACCTAGCTAGAAATATGTTTACTTTTTATGAAGCATGACTTCGCAGTTTACAGATGAATTCCTAAAATTTTAAGTACTACACTACTTGATTCGTCGAAGCTACTTTTTTGTCATCTTAAAACCTACTTATTATCTAACAACTAATATACCGTAGATATTGATTTCTAACAAATAATGACATATGTATGTAGATAGAAAAACAGAAGTAGGTACTCAGGTAGGTAGAGAGTAGGTAGAAAACGTACCTAGGTAACGAAATCTGGCAAAAACACTTTATAAAAATGATATTTTTTTGAAAATTGAACGATTTTTATGTGTTATTATTCATTTTTTCTCAGCACGATGATTATTTAATGTAGGTAGGTAACTTGAAAATATGTTGTGAAATTCAGAACTTATGCCAAGAATTTTTTGGAGCTTCTAAACAGTAACTCACCTAATTTTCTAATCGAAACAGTATAGTTAAACGAAACGTGGAATTTGGTGAATTTGAAAATTTTGGAAAATTTAACAATTTGAAAAAATTGTAGATATTATTTTCAGAAACTTGGACATTTTACAATAGAACTCTATGATTTTGCAAATTCTAATCATTTAGAAACTTTGACAATGTTTGAAAAAAATTGTGTCAACGTTGACAGTTGCATGACAGTTGCAATATTTTTCAGAAGTCTAACAAATTAAAAAAGTGCATGTTTTTAAAAATTCTGAAAATTATTCTAAAAAATTAGCAATATAGAAAATTTTAAAGTTTTTGAAATGCTCGACGTTGAAAATTTGCAATTTTCAATATTTAGATAATTTTGCATAATATCTTACTTAATAATTTTATAAGAATGATGTTCATCGTTAGGCTATATCTTTTACAACTAACAATACTTGCTAAACAATTGAAACAATTTTAAGCTTCTAGAATACATAACATAAAAAAAACTTGAATATCAACTTGAACAACTACATAAATTTTCAATTGAATAATACCTTCGTAAAAAAAAAAGGGTGCAGACTGCAGTATGTATAGGTATGAGGTTAATAACCCTCCTAATACAGATTAACAATAGAAAATTTCAATGGTCGTGGCAACTGGCAACCATGTCTTGTCGCAGTTCCTTTGAAACAACTGGTAGACCAAAAATGCATAGGTGTGACCTTGCTTAAGGTCATGCCAAATCGTTTGCCTAATGAAATTTTGCAGTCAAAATTATAGATTCTTCAGTAACCCCTTCAGTTTTCAAATACATACAATTTCATCATGGAATATATATTTTTTTAAAAAAGTACTTTATTACTTTATTAGATCAGATTACACGTATTAGGATCAATATCTAGATAGTAGGTACCTACTAAAAAAATTGTGTCTCTTTTTTTTGCAAAATTTGCAAAATTGTTGTCCCTATAAAATTTCGTAAATAATAAACTCGCACAATTTTTTTGTTTAGTTGCCCTGAGTTTGTCTCAACTCTCAAATTCGAAGAACATCAGACGCTAGACAGACTAGAGTAGGTACCTACTCTACTACCCTACATTTTCTTTGCAGTCGCGCAGACACAAAACGGTATCTCTACCAGCCTATATGTATTGTATACATCGTTGCGATGATATTCAAGCACTAATTAACAATAAAGATAGCGATTCGGCAACTGGCGACTTTCCTTCTTTATCTTTATGTTCTTTTAATTCAACTTTACAATCGTCGCGTGGAAAAATACTGCTATCTTTAAAAAGAGATAGGCAAGTATAAATTCGTCGACCTTGAACGATATATCTAACCATTATGTCACCGACAGCGACATGGTGACAGCGATGATACAACTACATATGAAATGCCATCACGTTTTTTATAGTGCACCATAAGGCATAATGGTATCTACGTGAAGTTCCGGATCAATGATCAAGATAAGTTTTGGGTGTAATTTCGCAAAAACTACGGTACCATACACAAGAATGCTAAATATTGTCGGATTGGATGACTAATCCGGTTTGTTTATATGGTTTAAAGCAAAAAGATGAACCCGGTGTCTTTGCAAGTCTCACCAAAAACAGGTTTACTAATGGGAAAATAACTTTATCATCTTGCAGCATCTTCCTAATGCACTTTCACTGGTGTTTTTTTCGCTTTATTTTCATTACGTCATGGATTCTCTTAAAGTAATTGTAAATTTTTCAGCAAGTAGTATAGAATAGGTATATTCAATTTTTCGGAAGTTCAAAATGTCAAGGTTTTTAAAAATTTATTACCGCGTACCTACCTACTCGTATTAATAATCCGTAAATTGCAATTTTACCGGAATTATGGGTAATTATACTAAACGTAAGTTATCATCGTATTATTCGCTTTCAACTTTCGCATAGGCAGTTTTATTTGTGCATGCAATAAAGTTATAGAACTATAGGTAGGTAATAGGTATACACCTATGATTCTTACATTTCCTCGAAATTGGTTTATTAGGTAGCCTATGGAAATAATTATTAAAAGGTCAAACATTTCAACTGTGACGTATTACATTCGAACTCGATAAAGCATGTAAAGGGAAGAAGAACAGAAGAGGAGACTTTCTGGAAAACAATGAGAATAATTTTTAGAAATTGAAGTCACAAAATGTTTGTTTTTAATCATTTTAATACGTTGAAAAGTTTTGTTAATTTTATACTTAATCTGAGACTTTCAAGTGTGTTAAGTACCTACATATGTACCTTACCTATCCAGTATCCAACCTACTTACATAGCAAGAAAATTTCAATTTTTTTAACACCCCTTCCCCTCCTCTTCACCACTGCTTATATAACGATTGTCTGGCTGATACATATATCTGCAAGCACTGCAACCTACTGATATTTCGTTGTGCACAAAGAGATAGCGGTGGGCCAACGTTTGGATTTAATGTAAAAAGTTGGAGGCGTTGAAAAAAATTATAAAACAATGCCTTAAAAATGTGGTTAAAAACGCAAATCTTGATTTTATGCTTTATCGTTTCATCTATAGCTTCACATTCAAAATGTAAATTAAAATTTAAGAAATGAAAAAAAATTAGGAAAACATTGTTTTTAATGTGGGTACCTAATTTGAGTAAAAGAGAGCTAAAATTTAGGGGGGAAAGTCCTAAAAGCTCAAAATAAGTACGTACCTATACAATTGACATTTGACCAGCACGTTTTTTTAGAAAATTTGGGATTCAAAAAAATACCTTCTATATTCTCTGACCTATTCATTTCAAAATTTCGCCTCTAAACGTAATCGTGATTCTAATTTAAATACGTATGACCAGTCTAGAAATGAAATTTTCAGAGTAAAATCTATAGCTATTCAACTTTTCCATCAAATTGCGCAATTTTTGGGCTACCTGTGGAAAATTCAAAACTTCACGAGATCCTCAATGTTTTGTTCAGACATCTGACATTTTTTAGTAGCTGTCTCATGGGGCTCCAACTCTGGTAAAAAAAAAAAAAATGAACAAGGTTAGGGACTGGGTATGGTACAATCCTGTACAAATGGTAGGATTTTTCCCCAGCTCGAGGTTTTTGTGAGGGCCTGTAAAGGGCTCACCTCCGCTAACAAAAAAACCGTCTTCGCCAAAAAGATCCTATAAACATTTTTTAAAAATAATTATTCTCATTTATTTTTAAAGCCATAATTCGCTGCTAAGACTCTTTTTTTTTGCTCTTCAGCACTTCACATAATTTCCCCGAAGCCCGAATTTTCTCTGGACAGTCCTGCTGGGTATAATCAAGAAGTTTCCATGCTACAATGTCTTACATTTTTCAATACATATTTATTTTCTGATTTAATTTCTATTTTGAATCTAAACTTTTTGATTTTTTTTTTTCTTACATCACCACATAACGCACCTTCGGAGCAATAAAGTTGAATCTCAAAAAAAAACAAAGTGGGTATTAAAATTTTAAGATAGGTAGGTACTTAATTAAGTATGAACAGAAAAAATGAAAAATTCAAACAATTTTTTTTCAAATATTTACCTACTTGTATCAATATTTTATAGTAGGTACTAGGTACTCATGAAGTGGAGTTACGTATAATTGTAATACAAAGTGAAAAGTACAGACAAATTACAAAATAGTCGAGTTGTAGAGACCTATCTAAAACCCATGGAATGGTGGAGTGGAAGGTGACAAAGAAATAAGAGTAACAGAGAAAAAAGTCAAGCCAGGAAAGAAAGAAATAATGGAAGGAACAAAAAGGATAGATTTTGTAAAGAAGTGTCAAAATTGGCATTGAAAGTTTTATCTATAAATGAGTCTTTTGCCTCGTTGATGAGATGAGATTGAAGTTGATCGATTAATCTGACAACGATTGCTGCAGTATACTTAATTATCCACTTTAGATATCATTGATGAAATATACTCGTATAAGTATTTAAAACAGCGTATCTTATTTCAAATTCAATAACTGCAGATATAAAATTAAATTTGCGCTCATCGTTCACCCACGCTCATTTTTATTATTTTTTCTTAATTTTAAAATGCCCGAGGTCCATTTTATATAATCGATTTTCCTTTTTTATGTAAGCGTCTAGTATAGGTATAGGATAGGTAATAAAAATGTTACCAGTATTTACTTATAGAATTGTTTCAAGTAACTAATATCCATTTACGTACCTACGTTAGCCGTTTTATAAAACCGAAACGTCATAAATCAGCTGCAAATGGGATAACAAATGAACAATAATAGTTTGCAAATTTACATAATGTCTAGGTAAATATGTCATGCATTCGGTGAAAGTACAATAAAAGTGCAATTATGGTCCGAATTATTTTCAAATATTCGTATTTTGCATAAATCTTATTACTCGTCTAATCACCTATTTAAAAAAAAAAAATTAAAGCGCAAAATATTTTAAATTTTCAATAGAGATAATTATTTAAAAAAGGAAAAAAAAGTACTTTTAAATCAGCGGGTTTTTGTTATATTGAAAGAAACTATCGTGCGTTTTTCCTCTTTATAAAGTACCGCCTGGACTTGCTTTTTTCAAGGTTGATGAGGGCAAACCCGGTACCTAACTATTTCTTCTGCAAGATTAGCCACGACTTTTTACTTTTTTTTTTTAGGATTTCGGTATTACATATGTATAGTAATGAAATGCTTTCACTTGCTATTTTAGCAGTATTTCTTTCCTATATAAATAGATGAATCAAGCGTAGGTATATAGCGTGTCCTTAAAAAAAAAAAAAGACGATGAAACACTACGAGTTACTATGTACCTACATAGTATAAGGTAGTAATTAAAAATAGAGGAAAAAACCAGATCAGTTTCTTGAAACAAGTTGAGAAATAATCTCACGATTATTAAAAGACTGAGTACCTACCTATTCGTGACTTGGTAGGCTTAGTCGGATTCTGGAAAATTAGCAGGCGTGTGCTACCAACTCAACGTAAGTAATCTTATTTGAAAATGATTTGAAATACGTACCAAACAAATATACATAAGGGATTAAATAAGTTATTGATGTTTAGATTTCATTTCTTTCTGCCAATTGTGTGTTGAATAAGTCCCCATCAGCAGGAAGAGAAAATCTCGATAGGATAAAATGTGTAAATTATTGTGACATTTCATGAACGTTTATTGACTGTAGACTACCTATCGTAAATTAAGAGAAGAACTGACACTTTGACACGAAAGAAGTATCCAATTGAGACTTGTCACAACTTTCGCATCAGCTCTGGCGCTTTGTTTTTAATTAATCTCGAATCGTTATAACCACAGACGCACCGGTCTTACTCAATGACCATAAATAAAACATGTAAGAACATTACCCACTAGATGTAAGTTTAAGTACCGGGTATGTGTGTTTATATTCGACAGAAAAAACTCGTGTGGATATCTCTCATCTATTAAAAAAAAGGCGATGACTGCCACTAACGCTGTTTCGAACGAAATTTCTCACGTTTTTTCGGGTTGCCGTAGGCTAAACTCGAGTCATGCCGATAGAAATTGAAACCAGGTAGGTATATTTTCGGACACCTTGTATACTTATAAAAACACTAAGGACGTATCGGCATTTACTGGCGTATATTTTGCACTTTAAATCGCATAGAGTATGACCGTTAACCTTTAACCTTAACAGATAATAGTCAGGTTTCAACTGATGAACACAAACCTGGGTATTAACGCACGTAATTCTCATAAATTATGAGTTCCTGTTAACGGCCCGTTCGGCCGGGCTCAGACTGAATTAGAAAGTACACACCGACTAAATGTATTTAAATTTGAAGACATTGTTTGTATATTCAATAATGATAAGTATACTTTACTTGTGATACACAATCCATCTTCCATCATTGCTTAACAATACACGTCTATTTACTATTAATTCCATTTCGCGTTATTAATCAATGGTAATGAATGTTTGCTGTTACTGTGTGTGAGACTATTATATACACGATACGAGTACCTACCTAACTATACACGAAGGTGTTTAATTAAATCTAATAACCAGCTATTAAAAGATTAAAAGCCGAAGAAATTATCGGTAAAAAATGCGTAGATAGTCATATTTGCATGCTGCAAGCGAATTATGCAACCAACATTTCACCTTTCTTCGTCGTGTATAAAGTTGGGCGACATGCAGGCGTAGGAAGGAAACCTACGGATCATGCACGAGGCACGACCAACAGGAAAATTTTCTGCTCGATTATTTCTTATCACTGTAAACATCTTTCGAATTGATCACACAATTCGTAAGTATTTTTAATAAATTCGTTTTCGTTTTTCAGATTGTATTATCACTGCTGAGTTATTCGTCGTGCGAAGAATCTTCGAGTCCGAAATATCCGGAAAATACGGCGGATATATCGTCGATAAATAATTTAGCGTACAAACCTCCGATCACATTGGATCCGCGAATTCGTAAAGCTCTGCTGAACGTTTTGAATCGATTAGAAGAACAGGAGAAAAGCAAAACCGCGGATACGAAGTCGGATGCCCAAAAATACGAACAACAGCAGCAAATATTCGATACGAAATCGAATCCAAAGCAGTACGAACAACAAGTACCAGTGAACGATGATGTGAAATGGGAGTATAAATCCAACGATTCCGGTAAAGATTACGGTTTCTACGAAATTATCCAAGATAAACCATCGCCAACGTTACCGACAACATCGACGACCAACGATGAGAGCCCTGATAAAGAAAAAACGGAAGACGAACCGGGAGCACTTTTTTTCCAAGTACCTGATAAACAGGAGGAAGCAAGTAAAGAGAAACACGAAAGCTTGAATTTGCAAGAAACAAAAAGCGCCTTAACTTCGGATCTGATATTTGGTCATTTGGAAGATGAAATAAAACAGGAGCGTAAAAACACGAAAGATTCAAATAACACGTCAAATTCGCAGTCAGAAAGCGCCGAAGAAGACGTAGAAGTATTTCAAGCTCCTTTATTAACAGCTTTTACGTTGGAACAAGACGAACGAGGATTACCGCGAAGGATCATACCTTTGGATACGGCTGAACTGAGTTCCATTTTGGACAATAAAATCAACGTTGATCCTACCCAAGAAATCAGAAAAGCTCGCGAACAGCAGAATACACGTTCCTCAGAACCCCCTGCACTTCCGCAAAATGACCAGAAACGTTACCAGTTAAATTTAGAATCCCAGTTGCTACAATTACAAGAACAAAAACGTCAGCTCGATTTAGAAAAACAGAGATTTCTGATCGAGCAAGAAAAACAAAAGTTTTTCGCGGAGCAAGAAAACAATCGTAGATTAAAAATTGCTTTAGAATTAAGGGATAGAGAAAATTTCTTCAGGTCGATTAAGCAAAATGAAATACCAAGACAAGAAGTAGCGTTACAAAAAAGCATCCCATTAGAAATTTATAATAAACCTGTTATTTTACAGCCCCTTCCTCTAGTTCCTGTACCACTTATCCAATATAAGCCGCAGTTCGAATTCCCCGAAACAGTAGATAGACAATTGCAAAATTTATTTCAAAGATCAGGAATAACTCAAGGTAAACACGAAGATTTAAATATTGTATCTAAAGTATTGGCTTTAAATTATGACGAAAAAGATAAACCAAAAATCTCTGCCGAACGATTACGTACCGCTTCTGGAAATTTTAGAACTAAGAGAAGACCAGACGATAAATTTTGGGGCGTTTAGAAAATACTTACCTATATTGAATTTATGTGGTTGGGTACCTACCTATATGAAGACCTATTTGTATCAATTGCTAACAACGATGGGTATATTTATTGTGCATTTCATTTAGCATTTATTCATATTTATTATGAACATTCTTCGTCAAAGAACGTTATGAAATGAAAGGATTTGTTGAACTTGAAGATGATTTCATTTCAGTGTTGCAAAACAATGTGTTTTTAAAAAAATACCTACAAAAAGTAGGATTACATTTTTTTTAAATTTAAATGTTAAAACAATCATAAACATTGTTTTTTAAGACGTGTGTTCTGAACAGAAAAACGAAAAATTTTTTATATCTCCGTTTGGTTTTTTTTGATGTTAAAACAATTTTAAAGATTTCAACATCACGTCTCGTTTTTTTTTCAGAAACTGAATTACTTTCTATGCCTACTAAAAATATGATTGAGTTGAAAATAATACCTATGTATTACAATTCATTCAGTGTTTTAAAATTTTTTTTTCAAACGAAGTTGAAAATTTTTTTTTTTTTCGAAAATTAAACTTGAAAAAAACGCTTGAAACATTTTTTTTAAAAGCTCATGTTTGTATTTTTCTTACGTTTTAAGCGTGTTTGCGACATGTTTTATTCAAACAGGGAGAAAATGAGAAATATTGTACTCATGGATTTTTTGTATGATTTATTTACATTTACGTATTACCTATTTTTTTGTTCATTTGTTGCAAGGTAAGTGCACCTAGAAACGCTCACCTCTTTGAAATTATATTTTCCCAGCCTATTGGTTTAATTTTTTTGCAGTTTCAAGTCCCCGAATTCGTCATTTAATGAAGGTGGGCTATATTAGGTACACTTGCCAGTGTTGAACCAATTTTTATGAACAATGGTATTTTTTAAAAATATAGCCATTGAATAAAAATTAGGTGTGTTTTTTTTAAGGTTTTATACTTAATCTCCTTTTTTTTTGTGATTTTTGTACCTCACAAGTTACCTGTATTTAGAAAACTATCGATTACCTACCCAAGAAAGCATTCTATTGAATACCTACTGATGTACCTACCTATTATGGTTACTTACCTTTTACCTAACTAACCTCAAGCTTTTTTGTTATCAACGATTTCTTATTAAAAATTACGAATGTATGTACCTACTTACCTATGTATGTACTTATTACCGATTTTATTGTTGTAAAAAATAAATTCAATTCTGGATTTTTGAACATTTTTTTTTTTTTTTTTTTTTTTTAGAATGAATTTAACAAACGTAGGATGTTAGGTAATTATTATGTCAATTACACTACATACAAATACGTAACAGGTAACCTTGTATTCAATGAATCAATTTCAAATAAATAAATAGAAAATAAATATGAAAACGTTCTAATTCAACTCCATCATAATGTATCTAAGTGACATTGGGTAGGTAATTAATAACTAAAGAATTTACAAAATTTTCACCGGTAAAATTAATTATTATCCAATGTTAAATTCTACATACAACATCAGAAACCCATTCAAAGAGTTTTAAAAGAAGAGAGTGGTTGAAAGAGAGTCGAAATACTTCAATATCTTGACTCATTTTTTTTTTTATAAAGATAGTGTCTTGCAAAACTAAAGCAAAAATTTGCCAAATTCAACAATTTTCACAGAAATTAAGAAAATTTGTAATTTTATTAGAAGCTTTTCCATTTTTCAGAGTTTTTCTTTGTTTTTTTGTTTGTTGCAATGAACCACTTTGAATTCAAAACACAATAATTATCTTCATCGGCTCATGAAATAAAAGTGGAGCATTTAAAATAAAAATATTGAAAGAATTTAAAATTAAACAAATGCAACAAAACAACTGAGAGACAAATGTCTAAGAAATGAATGTCAAGGCTCAAAATTTTGGATGTAACGGAGTAGGCAGAGGTACCACCAAGGAAGATGCAAGATAAATCAGTTGCCTATTCATCGCAGTAAAGGAACAAATTACTGTTGTAAAAACAACCTGGTTCAAATACGTTTTCTATCGTACGAATGAATAATAGTTTGAAAACCACATCAAAGTTGCAATAATGAGATTTTTAAAAAAATCATTTAGTTTTATTTTGCATGGTAAGTATCAAAAATTCAGGTAAAACTAGGAAAATTGAACAAATTTTATAAAATTTTGTTTATATTGAAACACAAGTTAAGTACTTATTCCTACGATGAAAAATTCATTGAACATTTTTTTCAAGTCATATTGTTCCGTCAGTTTGCCAAATAGGCGATATACTTCATTAATCAGTTATGAGCTTAACGACTGATATGAACTATTCGATTTAATTTTCCGAAAAATAATTATGCAAGTTGAACACGTTGATCTAATTCACATTTTTTGAACTTAACTTAAAATCAGATGAAATAAAATAATAATTATCGAATAAAATAAGAATACATCACAGGTTATTTATCGTAAATAAATATAAATAAATTATCAAATACAAACGTTTACGTATACGAATGAAGTAAATAAAATAAATACATACTTAAAAAGGTACATTTTAAAATCTATTATCACAGTTTTCCAAGCGCTAATTGTTAAAATAAAATAACACAAAAGGAACAAACGAGAATACTAAAAATACACGACTGATTTGATTTTTAAACGAGTTACTTTTTTGAGTTTCCGAATCAAGATTTAAATTAGTAGGCGAGCCACTGTTGTACCAAATAGGTCTATTTGACAATGGCTGAATAGGACGAAAGTTATGTGACAGAATTCCAGCATCGGAATGTATTGTTCTGAATTTCGCCAACTATAATTATGAATCAAATTAGTATGCTAAAGATGCGAAGATGAAAATTTGAATGAAAAATAATCACTTACTTGTTCGTGAGATAAAAGTATAGGATGTTTAAAATCAATCCATCTGACTCCTTCGGAGCATGGAGGTGTAGTTAACGATCCCATGTAAGTGAAATAATTATCTACGTTTGATGGTAACAGATCAACTAATTTTAATGACTCTTCCAGAGGAACAGTGCTTTGTGGATTCACGATACGGCTTAAAGACTGCACGATAGGTTTGTAAAATTTATTATCTTTTTCTGTAACCTGAAAGTCAATTCAATTACGATATATTATAAAATAAAATATATTGAAGGAAAGAGTAGTTGTATCAACGCCTAGTGTTCGATAGGTAAACAACCAATATTACACTGATGTACCTATGTATCAAATTATTAATACCTACGGCAAAAGTAGAATTTTTCAAATACGAGTAACAAGAGCAATTTTTACCTTTATTGCGCAGTACTTTAAAACTTTTTTTTTTCAAATTCCGATATTAAGTGCTTAGATGAGTCAGTTTAATAAAAGAAGAAAATTACGTACACAGGTAATTATAAAGATAAAAAATAAGCAGACGTATGTCTGCCATTAATTGTTCAAAATCATTAGGAAATTTTGGTTTAAAATTTTATGGCCCACGAAAATCTACATTAGCTGTTTACCTACATTTAACCGCGGGTGCCCTAAAAATCAAACGCAGATCGGTATTAATCCCAAACTATACGATCCTTTAAACACATCACCCGTACAATACTCGAAATAATCATTATATACTTCAAACGTTAAACCGGGGTACAGTTCTTCAAACATAGGTATGTATAATTGAGAAGTATCTGTACGGCTGGCTACGCGTTAATTTTCATTAAAATCTTCCCCAAACAGCTGCGTTATACGGTTACGAATTAATTAGGTACTAAAAATTTGACACAGAAAAAATTTGCAACAACCAGTAGGAAAAATAAAACCACTCAAAAAGTAGGTACTAACAGTAAAATAAGCAAGAATTAAACGCGGGCCTACGCACATTTTTATGAACAATTGTACGCAAAAAAAGCCATCATCTGGGTGCTTGGATTGTAACTCGTTAAATTAAAAATAATAGAATAATTACTTCAAAGAAAAAAGCAAGTACAGCTAGTCCATCCATGTATTGTTGCGCATCAGTGGTATTAGAATAATCGCTGTTGTAAAATACCATGTGAAGCTCCATTGGATAACTAATGTGGGAAAAATAAATTGAAAAAAAGTTACCAAAAAAAAAATTACAAGGTTTAGAAATTACATTGTAACTCATACAGGTAGTTATGGTACATTTTTTATTGTTTAAATAACTAATTTATCACCTACCTACCAAACGGAAAATAAAATACACGATTATATCTTATCATTTAACCGGAAATACATAGCAAATATTAGCTCAAATAGGCATATCGTCGCTTTACCTGTGATTATTGATCATATCTTCACTACCGAGAGAATCATTTGCACCCCAATGAAAATGAAACTGAGCAAATTTGAACGATGGATTTAATAACGGTCCTCCAGATATAGAAACAGCGTCCGTTGAATTTACTTGCACCATAACTAAGCAAATTAAAAATATAAATCATTCAGGTACACTCAAATAATATGTAAAACCAGAATGTCAAAAAATGCGGAATGTCTTTAAATATACCTGTGTGTCCATTGTTGGTAATGGTGGGATTTTCTAAGGGTGCATAAAAACCGTTCAACATCAAGGGTGGTAAAGCAACCCTGGTGACTATGTTTTCTTCAATATCAATAGGCGATTGGTATTTTCCTGCACATTTTGCATATTTTTCTGGCCAATGATTTGGACCTGAAATTACCATATCATTAAATTAGTTCATCAGTTTGAAAATTCTCTCATTAAAAAAAATATACTCAAATAGAATATGAAATAACCACTTACCTAGAGGATCGTTTTCATTGTATCCAAAACCCACATGACTGCTGGGATGAGCATGTTCGTGCGAATTAGGTAAACATGAAGTTTGGATGATTCCTGGAATGAAAAAATTCAATTTAATTAATTACCTAATGCTCTGTTTTTAACGAAAAAATAAGAAGGTATTTTTTTAAGAATTGAGAAGTAACTTGACTTGAATACTACATATCACGTACAAATAAATTTATAAAACCAAAAGGCTTAAATTTTCAACAAAAAAAAATAAAAAATTAAAATACTACCCTTCAAGGGGTTGGTAAAGGGGAGAGTGAATTGATTTTACAATGTTTCGAAAGTAAAGACCAATTCAAATGTTTTGTATTTTTTCTTGAAAAAAAAACAATTTCTATGAAGATAGATTGAATAGAGAAATTTCAATAAAAATTCGAGAATTTTCAACCGCTTCAAAGTCTTGGCATAAATGATAGTTTACAAAATTCTACACACATTTGAGAATATTTTTTACATTTTGATTGAGTTGGGTAGTCTTAAAATTGCTACTAATACCGGATCCTATAAATAAGCATCGTCGTCATCCAAATTGATAGAAACATAATACAGAGTATTCAATTTGAAATTCAAACAGCACAGTTCGAATAAAAACTTTTCAAGATAAACAGCAAAGCAACGATCACATTTGTGTATCTTATTTTTTTCATCTTACTTCAAAGCAATTAATTATGCAAAAAATGGCAAACAGAAGTGAATCAAAAACCTTATAATCATGTAACCCTTTACATGAATCGGAACGTGATGTTTACTTTTGTGGTACCTAATGTTTGTGTAAGAAACACTCTTCGTATTACTGAATTTATGACCCTTAGTTACTAGGAAAAGGAATCAAGAAGATATGCAAAATGTTAAGACGTAGGTGTAGTCATAAATCTACCATGGGGTCGCATCAGAACTTTGTATTTTTCATTTAAAATATTTACGCACGATTTTAAATCAACATGGTACATGGTAAGAAATTGATCAAGTGGGCGAAATTATTTTAAGCAAAGTATATAGCAATTTTTGGCGGAATATTTTTAATTAGGAAAAAATACCAGTAGCCTGAATTGAGTAATACAAACTCTGGAGATAATGATTCTCTTTCAAAACATTGATGAAAAAAAAAAGTTAACACCTATCACGATTCACGGTGATTTTATTCTATTGTTCCGTGATGACAAAAATAAAATTAAAAATCATGCTTTACGTATGTGATGTAATATCATGGTGAAGCATCTTTTGATACAATCGTTATGATGAGATCGAACATGGATAGAGTGAAGATAGGTAGCAGTTTATTCGACTGTTGAAATGGACCTATTTCAATTTGTAAACAAAATAAGAATCTGATTTGACCAGAAATTAAATCGAAAGGCGATTCGAAAAATTGAAAATCTGAGTACTGATTTTTTACTTTCAATTTTTCAGCTCGATTTAGTATTCTCAGGTGGCGATTAAGAACGACACAATTTTTTATATCGCTGATCGAAGTCGTAACAAAAGTAAGTACAGATTAGTCGACAACGTCATAACTGTCGTAGGTACATGCATATAAATAATCTTTATGGAATTTTCACAGCATGATCGTTTGATCCGAGTTTAATAATCGACTAGACATAACAATAGGTATATTTAACTTTATCTCGAGTGCCAAAATTTTGAAATCGCCTGGTATAATTTATATTACTGATAAGGTTACATCAATGCATAAAATAGAAAATCCGTTTACGAGCGATTTTTTTGATCACCGAACACCGATGAATACTCGAGTTAATTCTTTTATTCCCAATTTCTAGACATTTTGGTAAACATAATTGCGTTTTTTGTTCATATTTCGTGAAAAGCGACAGTGTTGTCATCACCGTACCTGTATTACAATATACGTAATTCATTCAATACATATAAATTTATTAGTTCAGTGTGTAGTAAGTATACCTAATTGCTCACCACATTCAAGTAAAATTGACAAGTTGAATTTTTTTTACGTGAGAAACATGCGTTGAATAATTTTTGGCAATTACTTAAGGAAATTAAACGTTCCCTTGGTGGTAGGTGAATTGAAAAAAAGAATGTAGGACGTAAGCAGTTTTTGGTCACTTACGTCAAATTTCAACTTATGCGAACTATACGACACCTTCAATAGCTCAAATAAATCGTCACATCTAATACCCCCTATATTGGACATTATTTTGCTAAAATAAAAAAAAAATAGAAAAATAAATTTTTACAACTTGTTGACGATTAGATTCAGAATGTTGAAAAAAATACAAAACTTCACCTCTTGAACCTACTTAAAAAACTTTCCACTGGTTTGTGATAAAATCTGAGTCAACAAATTTTAGTAAATAATTTCAGATAAAAATCAATAAAATATTAGTCTTCTCTCCCCTCCTCGTTACCCAATATATTTTTTTTGATTTCCTACAAAAAAAATTCGGAAAAACAAGAGAAAAATCGTTTTTAAATTATGTAAGTATCTAGGAATTTCTGTTACAAAAATTTTTGAATTACAAAAAAATCGTCAGATGACACAAATTATTTCTCATTTAAAAAAAAACAAAAAAAAACAGGTCGATAAAACAGATTATTGCATTTCCTAAATTTTTTTAAAAACATAGGTAGGTAGCTAGGTAGGTAAGCAGATAATTTCGATGGTTTTTATGTTTTGGATAGGTCTTGGAAAATACAATAACAAATTTCTGCTTTCTGTGTAAGTATTTCTTTCCCATTTCATAAAATTCAGGAAATTTCATCTTAAGGTCTCTTATTGCATGATCGCACATCAAGCATCTGTTCTTGTTCAAGTTTTATGAGATGAACCGATTTCGATTTGGGTTTTTCAGCGAATTGGATCCAATACATCGCGGATTTGGAAATCAAAAATATTGCATCTGATAAAACCGGTTCTTAAAATTAGTAAAGTAAACCAACTCATCACTTACATCACTGTTGGTTTAATGTGGAACTACAATAAAGTGTCGTGCAACGCACCTAACCTATTAAACATTTCCTCAAATTGAAAATACCAGTAGCAGAGCCTCTCTCACCTCACATAAACCGCTCTCCTACCCTCGAAAATCTAATTCTATTCTCTACTCAATAACATGGATCATTTATGTCATTTCAATAGACAAACACCTTAGCATCATTCTGGCATTTCCCAATATTCAGACATTGTTGGAAAACACAAACCTAGATATAAATCATCTCGTATCTCCTCATTTTCTCATCAGAGCTTATAAAGCATGCAAAAAAGTAAAAACCGACCAAATCATAATACCACCGTCATCTCGTATATAAACTTGAAAATCTATAGCAAATTTTTCATTAGTTATATTATTCTGACAAATAAATATATTTCTTTCGGGTAGGTAATAGGTAAAGAATCGAAACAAATTTTTTTCTTTTAACACAAAACCGCCAATTTTTTAATTACCAATAAGTAATAATTAATCATCAACTTCGCCAGCCGAAAGAAGTTGTTTGATGTGTATTTATCGCCGTATGCATAAATCATGCAATTATCTTCCATTGTATGGATGTTTAAAAATTTCCTAATCTGCTGTTCGAGTTTTTATTTTATCTAATGTAGGTAAAATGACATACACAATGCGAAAGTTATGGCGTAATTGTATGTATGCTTCAAAATAACCGTCCAGGGATGGTATTAAAATAATAGTATGTACAATGTACATAGACGTATACATACAGTCGCATATCAATGTGTACTTTGTAGGTCTGTAGGTATCTTCTACTACCTGTGTACATATTTTTGGATTTACCTGAATTCGACCTGTTTATACGATGACACCGCAGGGACAATGACGAAACATTTTTCCTTTCGTTAATCGATTTGAATATAGACTTAAACAATGCATACCAAATACAAAGCAATATTTAAAAAAAAATTGTTAAATATTGACAATGAACGGCAAATTACCTCGATGAATAGAACTCACACTTGAACTAGTCACGCAAGTTACACTTGGGAAAAAATCGATTAAAAATCAGGTAAAACTTACGAACCATTCACGATGACAAAATAATGAAGTAGAAATTCTTATAGACAAGTAATACATACAAATGACTTTTGGGAGATTTTTTGGGATGAACAGTAGCATGACAATTTCTAACCTACATTAGCATTGTTTTAGTCGACAATCACATAAATCAAGTAGAAAAAGTTGTGTGGTGAAAAACTAGAGCCAGAAGAGAGCTACAGATATAAGTATAGGTAGGTATAGGAGCATCAAAAGTGTTACCTACCTACTGCGATAAGAAATTCACAGCATTTTTTGATAGATACGTAATCATACATCACACATAATATCTAATTAGCCTGATTCTGTTTTGCGAACATTCTCTTTTATAATCATACATGATGATAAACGTCTAAACCTCGACACAGCTACAGACAGCTTCGTACCATCGTCTTTCAATCCTATATTATGTTTCTCCATTTGCTTCCATGAGTAATTCAAGTAAAATACGATAGAAAGGTAATAGTAGGTACTTATTTCCCTATACAATTTTACATAAATAAACTTAGCTATACTCCATATGCGCATTAATTTGAAAACATGTCTTTCGGAAAAAGAAAATATAGCTAAATACCAATACGAGAGTATGGTTTGAAGGTTTTTTTTTCACCATAGACGATATAAATCTACTTATTATAAGTTGAGAATTTATTCGTGCAAGTATATGAACATTCTAACAGCTTCCGCTAACAAAAAACAGGATGTTTGAAGAATTCCATCATTATTTTATTATATTTATTGAATGTTAGGTTAGACAAATCATTAAAAAATTAGGAAGTGTAGAGTTTCATTTATCTTGATTAGTCGGCCGTGTACCCGCCACCCAGTCATATCTGCCAACATTAACTTAATTATCAATATGCTGCGATAATATTTCATCCGTTTTATGAGAAAGTTTTTTTTTTTTTGCAACAATATTTTGCTACACAATTTGTTAAAACAGGGAGTGCATTTTTTTAATAAAAGAGAAATGTAATACATCTCAAATTACACACACTCTGTTCGAGGTCATTTTTCTGTCTTTTAAAAGCCTCATTAAAAATTGAATCGACTTGTCAAAGCTGCTTTCAAATTGCAAAATGGACATCTGTGGAAGAAAAAAATTCATATGTACCGAGTATCATTATTTGTGTTAAAATGAATGCATATTTTTGCAAAAGTAAATACCTACGTAGAACATTTTTTTACAGAGAAATAATACAAATTATAAACACATTTTGCTCCTCAAATTACATCACTCAAGGTTGATTTCGCTCTTTTTTTTTTGAAATGAAAGGATCAGTTATTTGCTATAAAGTGAAAAAAATGGAAAAATCAATTTTTAAGGTTGAAAAACTTTGTTTAACTAAACTGTTGACGACGATAATAATATCTACCTAACTCGAAAAACAAAATGTACACAGAAAAGTTATCGTTTAAAATTCTGAAGGTATTCGGTCTTTTCAAACCTTTGAAAGACCATTCTTTTAAAAATACCTACCGAACGGTTTTCCATGAAGGTAGGTACGTGGTTTAATGCTAATAGAATAATCAGGTATTTTTTAGGACTGCAAATATTTACGCCAAAATGATAATTTCCTATTTATTTTTGGGAAGTATTAAATAGGTACTGAAATTCTGGCAGAAGGGGTACAACTTGAAACGTTGTTGTGAAGTCTCCCCCCCCCCTCCCGTCTTCCCATTCGTCTGTGTGTACGGCTATCAGCACATTTTCATATAATTTCACATTTTGTAAACGATGTACAATTACGTACCTAAGCCGATTAGTAAAAAGTTTCAAATATTAATAAATCATTTAAAAAATAGCCAATTTTTTGGAACCTATTAGTGAAGTTTTTTTTTCTCAGCGGCATACCACGTATTAGGCGGTTACCTCTAGGCTCAAGTACCTACGTATAATAAAGCAATCTTTGTGCCAAACGCATAGGTTTAGGTGCATACCCAATTTATGCACCATTTTTACTTTAAAATAAATTTTTAACGCTGCACTATCATTGGTCGTAAAAATTCTCCTCGTCATTTTCAACACCAACGCACCATCTGTCGATATTTTTTTCACCTTTAAATTTAGAATCAATTAGGAATGTATTTTTAAAACAACGCAAATCAAGGTGGTCGAGAACAAACTAGAATTCAATTTTCTGTCACCTAAATTGATTTTCACACCTTCTAGAGAACTGGTATTTTTTAAAGTTCTGGAAAAATCGAGAATTGCAATGCAGACTGCAGAATGGCAGAATAGTTCGAAATTATAGAATTTGGATTAGAGGGGGGGGGAAGGTTGGTTTTAGACAAAATTCAGCCATTCGCGCAAATTTCAAAAACTTCTTCGCAAACAGAAAAATTTTGTCTGATTTTTTGAATTTTTCGTTTTGATCGAAAAACACACTGGAGATATCTGCCCGGAAATCTGCTCAAATGTGAATAATCCCCTTTAAATGGGCAAGAAGTGAACCACAATCTTGATTTTTAGCTGCTTAAATTGATTTTTACACCTTTTGGAGGAATTTTTAAATTTTGGAGCATTCGAAAATTTCACTATGGGCTTTAGAATGGCTCGAAATAGTGGAATTCGGATTCAAAAAGGCTGATTTTAGACAAGATACAGTCATTCGTAAAAGTTTAAAAAATTTCTTCACGAACAGAAATTTTTTTTTAGTTCTTTTCTTTTGATCGAAAAACGCTCTGGAAATGACCGCCTGAAAATCGACTCAAACGCGGATAATTCTTTTTAACGGGTCGAGAATAAACATAACTCGATTTTTAGCTGCCTGAATTCGTTTCCTCGATTCTGGAGATATTTTAAAAAACAGGAGAAATCGAAAATCGTGATGAAGGCTCCAGAGTCGCTCGAAATTGTGAAATATGGATGAGGAGAGAGGTGGTCTCAGCCGAAATACAACAATTCGAGAAAATTTCAAGAATTTCTCTTCGAACAGAAAATTTTGTATTTTTTGAATTTTTTACCTATAAATACACGTAATATTTTGGGCAAAAAAACGCACGGATGTATCAGAATGGAAATCGGCTCAAATCTGGATAAACCCTTTGAAGATGTCGAGAATGAGCCACAATTAGATTTTTAGCCACCCAAATTAATTTCCGCGCAATTTGGAGAAATTTTTAAATCGAAAATCACATTTGAGGCTCCAGAATGACCAGAAATGATAAAATTCGATTCGAAGGAGTTCATATCGGTTCCAGGTCAATTTTCATAATGTTTCTGAATGAGTATTTTTTTAAAGGCTTAAATCACTGAAAATGGTCAATTTTGAACTTGAAAAAATCGAAAAATCAATTTGCTCTGTGGGTTACCATTTTTTCGCAGCCATGCAAGAAAAATTTCTGAATGTGACCTTGAAATTTATTAAAAAAATTTGGGGTTGGGAATCCTTTCACGCAGCCCAAAGAAATAATTTAATCGCATATGAGCTTACATTTTTCTCATTTTCAAGAATGGTTATCACTAAAACTAGCACATTTCGATTATAAGGAGTCAGATTGAAAGAACATGGCCTGAAATCCCGTTAACCTAAATTTCAAGCGCTTGTTGCTCAACTTAGACTATTTTTGAATTCTTGGCGTATTTTTGTGAATTTGGGCGAACTTTCAACTTTTTCATAAGCTGTTTTTCTTCAAATGAAAAACAAATGCAGTGTGAATATTAACTTCATTTCAGCCTATTCGACCCCAAAAAAATACTGTTAGGCCATTTCGGAGCTTTCGGTGAATTTAATAAACATCGACCTTTAAACCGATACATCTAAAATTTTGGGAAACCCGACATTCTCCGACAAACTGTTTTAAAAAATTAAACATTTGATCGTATATTTTCAAAAACCATTTTAAAGCACGTTCTGCACACTATCAAATCACACGTTACGCTGACCTATTCTACCTATTTTTGCCATTTAAAAATGCAAAATTTTGGTAAAATTCCAATACGATGTTGTTTCAATTATGACGTGAAAAAACTACTTTCTTGGCGCGGTAAGGTAAAATGTGCAGCAATAATAAAATTTAACCAAACGAGACTCGGCGTTATTTCACTTTCACCTCTGCATATGATACGCGTTCTGTGGCCACGCAAAGTACCTAGATATAACAATGGTGATTAAAAAATATCTTACATACATATGTAAAATATCGAGATTCGCGTTTTGCAACATCTACATCTGAATAACACACCGTGCAGTGTAATTCAACAAGCATGCCCAATTTCCAAAAGGAAATCTACGTATGATATAAATACACTGAAAGACATAGGTACCTAGGTACCTACTACCTACACACTTACCAATCGAAAGTAAATATTACAGCATGTATATATAGCGCAAATATGGCTGAAAAATTTTGCATCCGGCGAATGAAAATTTTTTTCGTAAAATTACTATATCTATACTTAGTTTCAGTTTCATCGCAGACAAAATTGATAGTTAATTTTGGTATCAAAGAAAACTTGAAAATTAATTCGTTCCGTAACGTCGCTCGGTTAAATTACGGTTTTAAGTAAACAGTAATTTTCAAATTAGATGTCAACTCGGTTACTTATGGAACAGAACCAAGTATTTTATAATTTATTAAATATATTATCAAACATCCGGTGTGTTTGCGTAATAGGTAGTAATTATTATCAATATATTCGCGAATCGCGATATAACTTACATAGCAAAAAGATATTTTTCACATGGAATCATTATTATTACGACTGTACTTGATGCAAAATATTCAAAATGATTGAAGGTTCAAGTGCAATTCAATTAAGATGAACATCACGATTTTTAGATTTCTTTCAATTACTTAGTTTAAACACATGCGAAAATCAACTTTTTTATCGAATTGAATACCTAATTTTCCTGTGAAATGGTAATAGGCAGGTACTAGGTATAGTGAAATGTTTCCAAATACGTAGATGCATCTCGTCACCTACAGCATCGTTTTCTTCTCTTTTTTCATCGTTCAGTAGACTAATATGTACCTACTTACAATCATTCACGTTTGGAGGGGGCACAGAAAATATTGAGTACCCTCGGATAATATTTTGGATTTAAAAAAAAAGAGTTGGTAACATGCAAGTAATGGTTAGAGCTAATTTTTTAATTGCGAAAATGTCACGCAAAAGTACTCCATATCACTACACTTTCTACCTGACTCCTTAGCTTAGCAACCTATACAAGTAGCTAATGCTCGAACAAATATTTGTACTTGAGAGAAATCCAACACTGTACCATTAGATGCAATATACATAAAAGAGTATTAGGTACTTCTTGATAAAGATATTGAATTGCACTCGTACAGTATTTACCTTACGTAGGTACGGATATAAATACCTACATACAGCTTAGCGCATACCGATATAGATAGAATGCACCTATAAATAGGTACCTATTTGTTTCACCGTAAGTAATGTCTTTTAAAGATAAGAGATTTTAATCACGCTTGATGATGCAAATATGAAATAAATCGAACATAATTTTTCAAGATTCACGAATAATATTACCGATAAATGAGATACATATTTCGAAATATTTTCTGTTCACGAGATAGTAGGTATTACAGTTCGAAATATTATCTACTTCCTAATTACAGGTTGGCTTTTCATCAATTGTTCACGGAAACGTAGCATCATCATCATCACGGAAGATGAAGATGCGTGATACTATAAAGATCAACTTTTAGAATTAAAAACCGGTTCTGAGTACATTTCTTTAAAATAAAGAATAAGTAATAAAATTCAACGCATAGATACCTATTACCTATGCCTAAACCTATAAGCAGATGTGCCCAGGTTTTCAAAGTATTAAAAAAAACACAACGTCTGGCTTTTTCGAGAGCGAGACCATGAAATTCAACCAACGTACACTTACCTTTTCTAGGTACCTACCTACCTATGTAAGTTAAGTTATATCTGAGCTATTCTGAAGACAAAGGAACGAGAGGGGATTTATTGGAGTGATGGCGACGATTATTGAAATTCTATCGTTAAATCTAACTACGTATTATGGGTGCTACGTACCTACATTGAAGAAATTTACTCATCATCATAACGCAAATGAAAGGTCTTGGAATTAGATGGGTAGGTATATCTTGCACAATAAAAAACAATGTTTGGCGAGAAAGGTCATCTGATCCGATCATTGGCTAGCTAATAATTAAGGTATTTTCTTCTGAACGAGTATTAATCATAAATTCGCAATTTTTACTCTAAAGTGAACGCAAAGTGAACGATAAGATCCAAAAAAACTCATGAAAGAACATTTAAATATATTTCCACTTTTTAATTTTCGACGATTTTTTGAAAATTTTTGGTTCATTTTCCATGAAAAAAAAAATCAATTTTTGATCAAACTGCGGTAAAATCTGAAATTTGAATTACTTATGCCCAATTTCTAACTTTTTCAAACAATGAGTGATTTCGAACCATTCTGAAAACTTCATTACATTTTTTATGTTTCCCAATTTCGAAAAAAATCGTCATAAGATGGGCGAAAATGAAATTTGACGGTGCATATTCGAATGTACCGATTAGTGGTTATCAGTAGAACCATAGGGGGTAAAAACTGTATCTGAAAGTCCGTTGCAATATGACCGCGAATGTCCCAAAAAGTGAATCTGAATGTCCGTTTGGATTTTTGCGCTTACAGGGGTTTCTAAAGTAGGTCTAGGTACATCTGTTGATTACCTGTGAAATTGTTTTGATTTTTGAAATTGGAAAAGAACATTTAGGTTTACGTTTTGAAAATTTGGAGATTAATAAAATGAATCGTACTAGCCTATAGGCAAATGTTAGGTATCAGAGAAAAGGTATACCTAATAGTCATGAAATGATCTACTTGTAATTGTAAGATCAAGAAAGATATTTTAGAATTTTCTTCAGTTCTCAATCAAGAATAGGCACATACGTTTTAAACAATTTTTTTTTCATCCCTGCCCCTCTTCTTGGACCATAAGAACATTTCAGCTTTAGCCAGAGGAATTTCATATTTTGTGTGATTTTACGTTGGATTTGAAAAATATGAGTGGAGATTACTTTCGCTAAAAAATTGAGGTATGTCCAAATTCATGAGAGGGGGAAACAAAAGCAGGCGATAAAGGTCAAACAAATTAAAATCAACTTTTTAGAGCAATTCGGAGAAGAGAAACCTCACAAATCGACTTGGAAGGCTGGAAAATTTGTATGTGCGTTTTGAGGGGGGTCCTTGATATGCCTTTTAAGGGTTTAGACTTTTCAGCTGTAAAAAAGTAAATTTTTGTGCCTTCTCAATGGTTTTTAGCCTGATTTTCCTGAAGTAAAAATAGACTTAGGCTATACAGTCGATCATAATTCCAGGATTGGGAGTGGGACCTCTCATAAATCTATTTTTGGGTTTCATGAGCCCATCTTCATCGACCTTACGCTTATCTAGGTATTTTTATGGTACATGCAAGGTATGTAGTTGTACTTTCCATTGGGTTCCATATTCGTCAAAACCCAGATATGTTTGGGAATCCCTAGTCATAGGTACAAGGTTTTTTTTACTTCGGACATTCGGATACACCTTTTGGGACATTGTCGGTCATTTCGCTTCGGACATTCGGATACAGTTTTTACCCCCTGTGGTTCTATTGTATTCTACTAATCGGTACATTCGAATATGCGGCCAAATTTGACGCTCATAAGCTCGAGTTCCACAGTGACCAATTGTCTATCCCTCCCCCTCCCCTCCATTTCCTTCTCAAAATGAAATAATAAGTACATCCCTCGTACTACATTAAGAATCAACAATTCGTCAAGATTTCATCAACAATTTCTCAGTTGACCCAAATTATTTGAAAATGATTTATGACTAGTCTCCGCGAAATGCAACGCATTTCAAACCTCGTTTCAAAATAAACAATAAGAATTGTCTCCATGTGTTAAAATCTACTATAGATATGTAAGCATTTAAGCAAGTACAATTTAAATGAATGAAAAAACTTTAAATACGGGGCACTTAGCTAGTACGTAACCTTTTACTAAATCATTCATCATCGCTTTAGTTATTCGGAATGGATTTTCAAGAGTAAATTCAAAGAGATTCTCATTAGCCTATCAACAATGTCACTTTATTCGCGGTTCGCACCGTCGTTCTTGGTGTATGGTAACGTCATTTAGACATTAATTAACATTCGTTCGACGTGCAATAATTAACGAGCAATCGACAAGTAATTTTAAAAAATTAGTTTCGTTTACTTTTTCCCTTGACGCGTAGGTAGTGTTTTTTTTTTATCTATTTCTCGAAATTATTCGATTCGAGTCTTTCTCAAATTGATAATAATTGGAATGGGATACTGATATCACCGTATCACGTGAACTTTTTTTTCTTTCAATTGGATTAAGGTCAAACCTCATCGAGGCAAGGGTGCTGAAGAAAAGGACTGATCTATAAATAAAACAATAGAAATGACAAATCAATAAAACTGGACTATGAGAGACGCGTGTTGATATCACTGAAATAATAATAACTTAATAAGTACCAAGTTTGCCAAGAATTTGATTTTGTACCGAAAAAAGATGTTTTGACACGATTTGTGAATCAGAGAAAAGCAATGTTATTTATTAGACTTAGAGGAGGGGGCAGTAGCACAAAAATACAAAACAACATTACTTTGTTGAGTTTTCTTTTCTTTTTTTTCTTTTTTTTTGACAGAAAATGACAACATGTTTCTGTCCGTAGGGTTTGGAAATGGTTCACCACAGAATTAAATTTTAATGGGAGGGGGAATTTTATCGCAAAGATCTGGTTTCTTTCCATATTTCTTGAACTAAAAATAATGATATTCTTTTCTTCTAATATACTGACTGCATAGACTTTCAATTTTTCTCCTGCTCATATACTATGTTACAAAAAATAAGTTAGAAAGGGATGAATAATTCGATGAAATTTCCAGATGAATTTCTGATTGTGTTTAAAATTTAAGAGCCAGGAAATTTTACTATTTTTTATTACTCGATATTGAAAGTTTTTTTCTGTTCATGTCTGCATCTTAATGGCACCTGGCAATATCGAAAAGATACCAAGTATAGGCACATAGCCATACTTATCATTATAGGGAAGAAACAATAATTGAAATTTTTGACATCTTATGGCTGATAGCCCGAGAATTCCTTGTTTTTAAAGGAATCATTTTTTATTTAACTCATTTTGTCAAATCAAGGACCCATAGTAATCCCTCAATTGCAAAATTCAGAATCTTGGGAATTTTTCAAGTTCTCAAAATAGAGATTTGTATGCGAATTTTGTAAAAAATGAAAAAACTGAATCCGTTGGTCGACGAACAATTTGTAGAAAACTTGTTAGGCCACATTTCAGCATTGAATTCTTTTTGTCACAGATTTGAAAAACGGCCAACGACCTCAAGGCTCAAACAAATGAAAAAAATTCCGATAAGATTGAAAAACTCAAATTTTTCGTCACTTTTTAAAATTCAAATTTTGTCATCTTTTTAGTTCATCATTTCAAAAACTAAAAAAAAAAAAAAAAACTCAAAACACTAAGAAACTGCAAGTATTGTTAGAAAAAAATGTCAGCAAAGTTTAGCTGCCCGATTGAATTTTTTTGAGGAATTATTCTGTAAAATCGTCATAAAAAACTCAATTTTATGAACTTTAAAGTTTTTATGGTCAACAAAACAAAGTATAGCATTTGAAAATGTTTGTATGTATTAGAAGACGTGAATTTCAACGCAATTTTTTATTAGAAAAGAAATATTTTTTTATAATGTGTTTATTTGATCAAAAATTAGATCTCGAAAAAATATTTATTTTATTTTAAAAAGTACTTATAAACGTGTGTAACGCTGATCACTGAAAAATACTACTCAATTTTCACATTGTTTTATCAATTTTCAGCCATATTCAAACCGTTTTCAACAAATTTTCAAGCAATTTTCTCAAAATTTTGCTCAGCTATGCTAATTTATTCACCAATTTATGGTGACTTGCAGTAACTGGAAGGTCAATTCTGCATTTTTGACGAATTATCATTCAATTTTGAGAATATTTAATTAATTTTTGATCAAATGGATGACTTTGATGGCCTTGTAGACATCTTGCAAAATACACTACTAGGGCACCAGTTAAAATTTCGGGAAGTGAAATTCATTTTTGGCGAACTTTTTAAAATTCAAATTTGCTCCATTTCTCGTGAAAAAAGAATCAAAATTTGATCAAATTAGCAAAAAAAAAATCTGAAATCCCGAGTCGATTGGTGGTGGTTTGGAACCAATATGGAGCCTCTAACCGGTTTTCAGATTCTCTGATTTTCGAAAAAATGCTAAATGAAATTCAGATAAAAAAATTTTAAGAGAAGCGAGCAAATTTTGAATTTTTAAAAATTCGCCAAAAACCGAAAAATGAATTTCATTACCTGAAATTTTTGCTAGTGGTGTATTTTGGGGTCCTCAGGTCCTCTTTCGATTCTCCGTTGTCCAGTTCAAAAATTTCTACGTGGGTTGGGATACTTTCCTAGTTATAGTCATAAATGTACATCTACCTTAGATACAATCGTAAAATCGATTTTTATAGAAGATCATTTGTTCTTAATAACGAAAAATCTATATGACCTGTTCTCAAGTCCTGCGAAAATTTTTTAATACCTAATACGTAGGTCGCGAAACAATTCCATAATCTGCACAAAGGCGAATTCTCCGGTAATAAGATCAAGCGATACTTTATCATCTTTTATGAGTATCACCCCAAGAATGTCTGTTCTCAAACGCACTATTCTTCGAATGACGGACGATGAGTCAAACCTGACTATATTTTATTTTAACAAAAACTTGTCAATAATAACTTTGTTTCGAGATTTATTCTCATTTTTAACTTTTTCTCATTTTATACCTATTTGTAAGAATATCAAGTAATTGATCTCAAATTCGAAACAGAAGAGACCAGTTGGTTACAATTTTTGATTAAACAACTTTTTATAAAAATAAGAGTACCCACGTAGGAAAAATTCTGATACCTTAACTATAAGTATATTTATGAAACTTTGATTACAAATATTACACCTAAGTTCATTAAGCTATCTCAAGGGAGACCTACGCAAGGAGCTAAGCTCTCCAAGAAGAATCTCTGACCTTTCCATAAATCCATGTCCAACTGATGAAGTCGTTTATTAATTACACCGAGATAATTTTCTTAAACATATCGCTCATCTTTGTTTAAATAGGCTGCTAATTAATGACCTAATTTCGAATTCTCAGTGGGTAAGGTACCTACGAATTATTTTACTTAAAATCAATAGGTAGGTACCTACTTTTCTCGAGTTTGATTCGACCACAAGGTAACTTCAGGTAGACTATATCAAAAGGAAATAAAAAGAAGGGAAAAATCACCATCATTCATTGGTAACTATAAAAATAAACAAGTGAAGAGGTACCTAAATTAAAATGTAGCTATGAATGTTTTCATTTAATCTTGTAGGAAAGTACATAAAACCTACTAAAACATTTTATACAGAAGCTGAACATAAATTGTACTAATAAGTAAGCTAAGAAATAATGAGCGATCATTTGTTTGAAAAAAAATAGGGCAATTTTTTCTAAACGAACCAGACAACAAATTTTTAGTAGGGCAATTAGTTTCCAAAGATTCATTGATAGTGTAAATTTTTCTCATCAAAATATGTACTCGTAGCACTACATTTACTCACACGTACAAAGTAACGTTATGTACCAGTACCATAACTGGGCAATAAAGATGAGTTTTTTCTCACGCTAATTATCAAAAAAAAAAAAAAAATCGCGAATAATAATCCAAGCGAACGAATTTAATATCTTCATTAAAATAATGATTTAAAAAACGCGTGAATTGGACTTAGTTTTTGCAACAACTTGAGCGAGAAAAAAAAATTAAGTATAGGTGTAGCAGTAAAATTGGAATAAAATAAATACCTACATAACCACCTATTAGCCATGTTAATTACAGGTAGTCAGTTAAACGATACCATAAACGTGCTTTGGTGACATTGCGGTAGCAGATTTTTTTGTCACTTCGTAGTACAAGTACCTATACCTACAGAATAACTTCCGCTTTGAAGTACCTATCTATATCTGTACCTGGCAATTTTAGCACACCATAGATAGGTAATTTTCCACGCTTGAAATTTTCCAGAGATATGTACATACAAAATATTATTAATGGTACAGCTACAGCAGCAGCAGCAATCAATCATGCATTAAATATGCGTAATTTACCTATACGATAGTGTGCAAATCTATGCTGCATTTCAGAGCTGAAGTTTTAGATACCTATTCACATAAGTAGGTTCACACGTACTATAGCATATATTACTTTCCTAAATATTAAACATTTATCCATTTTAGGCATCGTATACGAAAAAATAAATTGAATTGTTTTTGTCGCATTCGCCAGCAAAAAAAAACACATATTTTGTGATTTATAGGTACCTAGATTTTTTTTTCTCAATGATATTTATATGAAAATTAATTCGAGCTATAAAAATCAATACGAATCATTAACCTCAACCCTGGTGTCATTCATTCGACTAATTGGAAAAACACCGATAAACTTGAGAAATCATAAATCGATTACGAAAATTGCATCACCGTCGACGATACAACATCTCTCAAGTTGACTAAAAGGCAACATGCGCATAGACCATTCATATTATCTCATTTCACATCAATTAACAGTGTAAGGAGAACAAATTATTTATTAAAACTTCTCTCGTGATAAAATTCAACATGAGATAACTTTTACTTACGCTATGCTTACATGTACCTGAAGAGAAACACCTGTAGGGAGAGTGCATAGATAAACAGTTTGTTGTTGGTTGAGAAATTGCAATCTTGCAATTTGGTATAAATCACGTTGTGAATTTGTGGACGAGCGACGTGGAATCTTTGTATCAGACAGACTGTTTTGTTAGTCACTTGCCTATTGGTTTGGTTTACCTTCACACGTGTGTTTAAGAACTAAGATAACAATAAATTAGACGTTCGAAAATTTTCGATAAAATACGTAAATTGAAGTTCAACCATAAATCAGAAGGTAAATAGTAATGTACATGCGTATTTGTGTTATTTTTCTTTTAAAAAACAATTTCACACAAAGAAGTTGATAATTAAATTTACGTATGTGTGGATAGGTAGAGGTACTAATGAAGAATTTTCGATTCGAGAAGATAATTGAATATGTATTATTTAGTTTTTACTTGTGTTTTTTAAAAGCTTGCTTATTATAAGAAGAAATAATGTCATTGCCAAATTAATAAAGATTTCGGGCATTATAAGTATCGTATTTTCCATCTAAAAATTGCCTACCAAAATCACATCGATACCCTACTTCGATCTCTTCAAGTCACAAATCGCAATCACCCAGTATCATCTATCATCTTATATACAGGGTGTTCCAGAATAACCTTTCACATTTTGGTGAGCACTGATCTGCGTTCAAATGGTGTTAGGGGAATGGTAAAAGCGGTTCCAGGTAGCCAACACATGCCGAATTATGTTTCAGTATTAATTTTTTACCATGGAGAAGTGGACGGCTGTGCAGCGCGCTTTTATTGTAAAGGCCTTTTTCAAAAATAATGACTCTTACATTAGTGCAATTCGTGCCTTCCGCAAACATTTTAAACTTACCGGTAAAAGTGAAGTGCCATCGAGGCCAACAGTGAAATTATGGGTAAAAAACTTCGAGAAAACCGCTCATGCTTGTAAAAATAAGCCTACAGGTCGGAAAAGATCAGTAAGAACGCCAGAAACAACGGACCGAGTAAGGCATTCAGTACAGACTACCCCTACCACTTCAATACGTAAACGAGCGTTAAATTTAAAAATCAAACCAACTTCTCTGCAACGAATTTTATCTGAAGACCTCAGTTTCCATCCATATAAGATTTTAATCATTCAAAAGTTACAAAAAACTGATTTTGTGAGAAGAAAATCATTTGCCGAGGATATGCTTACAAGAATTGATACTGGTGAGATTCCATTGAACTCGTTACTCTTTACTGATGAAGCTCATTTTTATCTAAACGGTGATGTGAATAAACAAAATATGCGCTACTGGTCGACAGAGAATCCGATGATAATACACGAGAAACCTCTACACTCCGCTAAGTTGACTGTTTGGATGGGCGTGGCTAAATTCGGTATAGTGGGACCGTATGTGTTTGATGAAACGGTGAACGGTGAGAGGTATTCGGCGTCAACAAACATGTGTTGCACTCTGGCGGTGAAATGCATGAAATACGTGTTATCATGCTGAAAGGGGGATATTTCCATACTTACGCACGCTTACACACGCGCACACTCGACTTGTCGAGATGCGAATGAATGCGATTCTCTACAAAAAGTCCCCCTTTCAGCAAGGCGATGGTGGCGCGGCCACGAGATGTTAACGCCGAATCGCAAAATGTTAAACGAGTTTCTCATTCCTGAATTGAAACGCAGACACAAGTATAGAGTTACTTGGTTCCAACAGGATGGCGCTACCTGTCATTCCGCAACGGACACGATTTCTTTATTGCGTGAGCATTTTGGTCATCGAATAATTTCGCTGAACACAGAAATTTCATGGCCACCTCGATCCCCTGATTTTTCAGCATGTGATTTTTTTTTATGGGGTTACCTCAAGTCAAAAGTATATCAAGATGATCCTAGGACTCTGAAACAGCTCCTAGATAATATTATTCGTGAATCAAGACTGATTAGAAGAGAAATGCTCAACAAAGTGTTCAATAATTTTAAAAAACGTTTGGTCGATTGTGTCAAAAATGATGGAAAACATCTTGGTGGAATAATTTTTAAAACTTAATTTATAATGAAAACTCAAATATATGGTCTAAAAACGGCACATTTCTACTTCATTTTGGTTATAAAAAAATTTCCGTAACCATTTTTCTCTCAGAGCTACTAATAAAACAAAAGTGAAAGGTTATTCTGGAACACCCTGTACCTATTAAGACCGCACTTTGTCCATACATATGATCCACTCCACAGAGTACATATAACTCGCTTATACTTTATACCTCACAGACACATTTAGTTTTTCTGAGAAATACCTGCGAGATGGCAGGTCATTTCGTGTGAATTTAACCTTATACTATCTTTGGCTCGTGTTTTTTTCACAAGTGTAACCACCCAACAATCAAGAAAAACGCTTTTCGTTGGCCTGAAACCTCCTCGGGGGAATTGAAGGGAAGGCGTTGCTTCTTTCAGTTATGTGGTACCTAATACTCAACTTTATTGATGAATACGAGTACCTAATATTAGAAGTAAAGCTGCATATTGCATAGATATAAACGAATTGCAAAATTTGGAAGGTTGTTGCATGAAGAATTGAAATTCAAACAAATTTCAAGAAGCTGCACAATGAGCTTTTTAAATTGAAAGTAAAATTTTGAAAATTGAACCAAAGCTCGGAGCTATTATTTGAAATTCTATAAAATATTGTGCAGAAGCAGAAGTGACTTTTCATGTTGTCGTGTTTTCAAAATGATCACTTTCAAAAAAAAGTATTCTCATTTTCTTTTTAATCTGACTCCTTCCATGTCCTCTGAGAGCACCCCCTTTGTTAGGACCAACCAAAAGCTCTACATAATACTAAAGAACTTGCGTAATAAATTCAGGGCTCGTACTCAATTTTTCAATTTTTTTCAAAAAAAAAGTAACTTTAGTAACTAAAAAAAAAAAAAAAAAAAAAAAAAAAGTACAAAACGCAAGCAAAACATTTACATGCAGAAAAAAATCGCAAGAGAAACAAACATTTTTAAATTGAATTTCATAAAAAAAAAAATTACGAACGTTTTGCTAGAAAAAAACAAGATTTTTTGGCAATTTTTTTGAGTAGAAGTCAAACTTTTTAGAACTTCAAAAAAACAACAATTTTAAGCAAATTTTTAGCAAAAAAACAAGACTAAGAAATTTTCAACAAATGGCGAGACTTTTTGATAGTTTTAGGTGAATGCGAGACCACGTACTCTTTTGTCTCTTTTAGCAAAAGGCAAAGCTATTTTAGCAAAAGACAAAATTGGCAATTTATGAAAGAAAGTGAAAATTTTAGTTCTTTTATGTTTCCAAAATAAACATTTTCACATGAGAACATTTTATGTTCGATCTGAACAAAAGAGCAGGAATTAGAAATTCATCGACGTGACGTCAACGTTTTGAGGAACTAAAAATTTGGTTATTTAAAAAAAAATCTTAATTACTCACAGGTGCTCCTTCAAGTTTAGGTAAAAATGGGCCATTTTGTGAAAGAAATTTTTTCGTCTCAAGGAGGTGTTCGGGTTATTTTGCGAGTTTCAAATAACTGTCCCTTCAATTTTTCAAGTAAGCACTTCACAAATTATCAAAACTTGTACGTTGATACTCTCAGAGTGTCTACCAGAGTGAGTCAAAATTCCACTTTTTTCAAAATTTGGCGGATCTCAATATCTCAGTAAAATAATACGATGAAATTACTTCAAAACAACATAGAAAAATTCAAAATTTCTCGAAAATGATTTCCCCCTCCCCTTTCCTTCTCCTACCCAAAAAATGGTTTAAAACATAACTTTTTAAAAATGTTACAGAAGAAAGATTAAGTTAAAAAGTGCACGAAAACATGTGAATATTTTTACTCAAAAAATGTCAACTTCCTTTCTACTGCTGTTTTTTGGGTGCACGAGAAATATTTTTATATTTTTTAAAAATAAAAATAAAACGAAGTTTTATGCGAATCGCTAGATTGCTAAAGTGATAGAGAGTGAGGCAAATGGAAGAAGGATAGTTTATTTTAGGATACCTACCGGATGATAGGGATTCAAGCGGATGGAACAGGTGGTGAAAGAAGAAAGCATAGACTGCAGTGAGACAGGTTTATCCTATAACATAGACGTGCGAAAAAAGAAATCCGTGGAAAATGTTCTTTGAAAAGGAGCCGGATTTGGCGAAGAAAGCATCAAACGTGAGTTCCACGCCTTCTATAGTGATTAATCATTTAGATACAATTGTGCTTTTCTTTAAGGAGCATCATGAATGCAATTTTTTGTATTCATAACATGTTTAAAATCATTGTTCGGTACCAAGAATTAACAGGTAGCTTAATTTTGTGATTTCGTGAGTCTGTAGAAAGAAATTCTTTGGTCCTAAATCGTCTTTGAAAAGCTCCATGCGTCTGAAATATGTAGATTCAAACGGCTGAAGGGTCTATATTATTTTCATTTCATCTAAAATATTTTCAATTTTTTTCTTCTTATTACAATTTGAAAAATATGTTTTATATAGTCAGATTGTTTATAATGGAGAGTCGTAAGCAGTGTTTTCAAATAAGAATATATTTTTTGTAATTTTTTTTTACATAAGTTTAAATTTTCTTGGGAAATGAGCTTCAAGGTTTAATCCATGGCCTGCAGTAATTTCTATTCCACTACTTAAAACAACATCCACTTACCCTTAAACATACAAATTTTTGGGGAGGGCAAATGAAATGCTAGCCAGGGCAGGGAAATAATTCTGGGGAATAAATGGGTGGAAGAGTAGGAGGCACTTTTTCGTTAGTCCTTTGAATGACTGAAATTAGCGACAATGTTGATGCACGCGAAGTTCATAGATGCAATAAAGCAAATTAACTATATCAAATTTAAAACTCCTTTCTGTAAACACTTAAAATTCAACGATGTAATAAAATCAATCACGAGGCAAAGCAAGTAAAGGACAATAAATATTGAGCAATGAGCAATAAGGTTCGAATAAACGTTAAACTACAAATTATTATAATTAATATTAACGATATGATTACCTATCCTTTAAAAATGGTTAAAGAGCTTATGCCAATCTTGATAATTCAGCAAACCATACCGCACTAAAAGGATAGAGAGCTTATTTTTTTTCATCAAAGTTAGGTATCAGAAAATTATATATAATCAGACATTTTAAACGCCCAAGCTACTTTTTTTTCTTTTCTACACAATTCCATTAAACCCTTCATTCCTTAAAAAATTTGAAAAAAACAACATTTTTCGATTTTTTTTTTTACTCTTTTGCAGCTAGGGCACCTATTTGAATGTGATACGTATATTTCAAGTAGGTAATAATTCGGACCAATAGCAATCAGGTAGGTAGAACGATAGATAGGAGATAGTTTTCGCATTTGTACCGGAACATGCGACTGAATACGCAGAAAAGAAACTAAAGGTAGGTACAAAATGTAATTCATATTCCTGACTCACCTGCTATGAAACATGTGAGAAAAATCTCAAACATTCTGCACCGAAAAGATCACAAAACGTAACGTCGGAAAAAACATATACCGGCGCCGGTATAATTCGATCTGGTTGAAAAAAATTGGCGCGAAAATGTAACCTCATAAAATGGCACACATGAACTGGCAAGTCAGCTGACAACGATGAACTGAGGAGTACAGACTGATTCTAATTTCGGTACGATGTACTCGCGGACGCGGAGAGCAACAACTGTGCGGCGTTCCGATTCGGAATTGTAGCATTGACAGAAAAGTAGCAAGTAGCAAGTAGCCATTCGCATATAATGCATTCGAGTCTCGAGACGCAGGCATAAATTACCCGTTAAGAGTTTACAAAAGGTGAAAAAAATCTACGCAAGAATCACGAAGTATTACCTACTCGTACCTAAAGAAAAAGATGCAACCGCAAATGATTCTTCACCCGCACTGCCGTCCTGCGCTGTCCGATGAAATTATAATTACTCTATGGTTGACCATTATAATGACGACGCGACGTGTATGGGTACAAATGAAAAATAGGTGCAAATCGTTTTGAATTTTCACTTATTCAGATGACCTCAAAAGATATATATCTAACCTGCAGGTACGCAGAATTCGCGCATATATTAATGAATTATAAATGTGTATACAAAAACCACGTGGGTATTCGTCTGCGTCAAAGCGAAACCAACGACATTGAGCATTGCAAAAAAAAAAAGAGGTGTCGGAATTCAAATACGGGAAGAATATTATGATCTTCAAGTGTTCCTGTGTTCCTTAGAATATTTTAAAAGATATGCCATCTCTTTCCGGCTATGGTACCAGTGAAACCGCACCTGAAATTGTCGTCAGCGGTTATTTAGATTTATGTGGGTTCATCTAAACAAATAAACCTTCGTAATTATTACGTAAATGTGAAGCACAAGCTGAAAATAAACTCGACGAATTTTTCAGAAACCTTTATAACAGGTGTATAATGTTCTAGTACATAGATGATCTTTTTTTAGAAGTCAAGGTAGGGAAATTTTAATCCTTATAACAACCCAACTGAGGAA
The DNA here is from genome assembly GCF_950023065.1 of Planococcus citri. Lineage (NCBI taxonomy): Eukaryota > Metazoa > Arthropoda > Insecta > Hemiptera > Pseudococcidae > Planococcus > Planococcus citri. The sequence goes on from NC_088679.1 coordinate 51,265,343, forward strand.
TTCTTCAAAATGAGTTTTTGAATTTCAATAGGGAAATTCAAACGCGGAATTAAAAATCTGGATCTTTTCGACTTACATTGGCGCCCAAAAGGCTTTCATATCAAGCGAAAATATTTTTAAAATTCAATTCGTAGATAGTTTTTGTCGGAGAATTTTTGAGACCAATCTTTTGGCAGGGACAGTCCTAAGAGAAAAATGCAAAAAAAATGAGCCTATCAGATTAATGAATCAATTTTTTTTTTTATTGATATGAATCTTCAAAATGCAAATTTACAAGTTCTCATTTGAAAAGGAAAAAAATGAAAGGATGCTGTGACCGATCGAAAAAATATTTTTTAAGACCTATCTACCTTTACCTGTAGTTGGAATATTTTATTGTAATGTTCCAGAATTGGAGCTTTTTTTTTTTTTTTTTTTTTTTTGAAGTTTCAAAGAAATAGAGGTCAATTTACAAATTCAACATCTTAATTTTGATAATCAATAAAAGCTTGTTTCAATTTTATAAGCTCCGATCTACCTGCAACGCCGGCATAATAATATGAATTGAACCAATAAACTGCGATACTTTCGCTTACCATAAATACCATAATCCCTTTCTCTTTCTCTTATTTCATCTCTCGAAATCAATAAAGTACAAGTGCAATAGTTATGCATATTAGGGAAGTTGTGGAGCAATAATCGATTTGGATTAGCCTACCCCTAAAATGCTAAAAGAAATAAATATGAGTACCTACTACCTAGCTTGAGCTATAACTTCATGGTTCCGTGGGACCAACTTCGAAGTAATGAGGACTTCACACCTCAGTTGAAAAAAGTTACCGAAAGAGGTCGAAAAAAAGTAATGGATTTTTTGAAAAAAATTAAATTTAAAAAATACCTACATATTATATTTTTTAAACATTTTGAATTTTGTACCTATATCACTTTTATAGGCATTCCAACCAATAAAAATTTTTTTGAACTGAATCAAAAAAAATTGAAAAAACATGCATAAAAAACACACCAGCAGACGAAAATTTCAGGTAGGTACTAAATTTCATTTTTTAGTAGTTGGATGAATTTTTGAAAATTCAAAGATGGAATTTTCATGAAAAAAGCCATAATTTAGGTACATAATCAAATTGAGGTACGAGTACAAAGCTTTAAAACGCCTATTTTCAACTTTGCGAATGTATTGGTGGTAGGTTTGAATTTTCCTGAAGCCTCCAGCAGATTTTTGGATTATCCAGTGTTGGAAAAATTGCCATTAAGAAACGAAATGAAATTGAATGGCTACATTTATTCAGATACCTACTGACATCGTTTTTGTGACCTTTTTAATCAATTTACATAGGCACAAAGTTTCAAAATTTGTTTTTACCGATTCAAATTCAAAATTTTTTCAACGATTATTGAAAAAAAATGAAAAATCCTATATCCTATTTTTTACCTTTAGCATCGATTAATGGTCTTGAGCTATTTATTCTAAGAGTCGCCAGATTTTTGAATTTTTCAGTCCTTGAAAAAAGTGATCAAAATGTGGATTAGCTATTACCGATAGAAACGATTTTTGAAAGGTTCGCAACGACGCTATATTGAGTTTCAAAGGTACTGAATTTCGTTTGGGTTTTTTCATACCTCCAAAACTGGAAAATCGAAATTTTTTTAAAGGCTCTAGAACAGGGTGTCTACCAAAATTTGATATTTAAAAATCGCGACTTTTCGCGACCTTTTTTTCTCGGTATTCCCATTTTTTCAACGAAAAAACTGGAGGGGGAATTGACGAACATTCAATAGTTCCCATGTGACATGAAAAAAAAAATACTTTTGCAACTTTAAAAGTTAATTAAATGTTTTTTTTTTTTTTTTTTTTTTAGAAATTTTGCTTTTTAAAAAGAAAAGAAAAGAAGCCCGAGCAAAGCGAGGGTAACAGATTTTGAAAATTTGTGTTTTAAAAAGTAAAAAAACTATGCTTTTTGTCATCACGGGCTCTTTTTTGGTCGGGCCCTCCAGAATGAGCACGCCAAGGGCAAACTGTCCTTTTTGACGCCGTCTCGACAACCTTGCTCCTCCAGCAATCTAGCAATAATTTCCATAAAATTCCAATACAGGTAGGTATTTCTGAAAATACGCATAATTGGCCCGAACGAAGCGAGGGCAAAAGCACTCGAAAGACAGAAATTCACAATCCCTCAGAAGTGAAAAAACATGATTTTTGATGTGAGAGGTCAATTTTTCTACCTACCCTCAAGACTCAACCTTTGGTTAAAGAAAAGAAAAATAATATGCCCGAGTGAAGCGAGGGCGAAAGCTTTTGAAATTTTGAATTTTTATGATTAAGTACTTATTCAAAATACCTATTTAGCAGTAGCACTACTTTTGAATATGTAATAATATAAGAATTTTTTGTAATTTAAATCCGGGACGATTTTTCGCGACTTTTTGGTAATTTTTGGTGAAAATCGCGACTTTTTCGCGACTTTCGCGACCTATTTTCAAAATCACGACTATTCGCGACTTCGCGACCTGGTATACACCCTGTAGAATGGCTGGGAACTACATTAATCGATTGAGTTAATCAAAGATGAGATATAAACTACATTTCAGTTTTCAATTTCATTTGATTAAATACAATTTTTTTTGCTCGCAAAAAATGGGGTTTGAAAAATCAAAAAACGAAATTTAGCCCCTAAAATCTGGCATGCTGATGGCGTGCATTTAGAAGCTCTTTCCATTTTTCTGTCACTGATCCAAAAGAAAAATCCGTTGGTTGACATACATACATCCTCTTGTTACATGTGTCTGAAATTTTTGAACAATTTTTGCACTAAAATTTTAAAACAATTTTTAAACCAACGTTTGAAAACGATTTTTGTAATATGAAATTTTTTAACTATGTACATTGCTTGTATGTTTTTGCATTTAAATTTTTTCATAGATTTCAAAATTATTTTCCAAATTTATAATTCAACAAACTTCAAAAAATTAAATCAGAGGAAAAATTGTCCAGTAGAACGGAACAAATGAAGAAAGTGAAAAATTCCAGAACCCAACAATGATTTCAAAGTAGACAGTGCAGTGACTAGACACCTACGAGAAAATTTCCTTCGTTGCCTTTTTCCTAAACAGTCTCAAGATTAGAAGATATCAGATTTTTTTTTTCAATTATCAAAATAGTAAATTGTGCAGAATTTTAAAAAATTGCTTAAAGAAATGGAAAAAGAAAATAGGTAATCATATCGTTAATTTTTTTCAAGTGTATTTCTTTTCATCACATCGACTGCTAACCATTGAGACTTGTCGTTTAACATCTACCTAACTTATTATTCTTATTCCATTTTTTTCTTTAATATTGTGCTGCGGGGTACAATAAAAGATCGGATTGTGCTCCGCAAGTGATCATTTTCAGACCTTCAATTTTACGGCTAGTTTAATTCTATTGTTATTTACTGATTAAAATAGCTTTTTATTAAATTAGATCATTTCATAACACAGACTAGGTATAGGTAAGAGCTCATATAGTTAATAGAAAACCAAGGTAGACAATCAATAAGCGTATAACTTTCAGGTAATGTTACCAACTCAATTACTAAATGATCTGGAAAAGCTCCTTGATTAATTGTGCGCCAAAAAGTCAACAGAATTGGAACAAAATGAACATTTGATGTGCTTATTAAATAGGTACCTACCTACCTAGGTATTCAATAAAGTAATTGATTCATTAATTTTTTCTTTAGGTTGTATTTGTATATGGTGCACACTTAGCCACGTACCTATGGTATGAGCTTTTTAAAATAATGTCGTCTAATAAAATTTTCAAGATTTTTATAATATTTATTGTTAATTTTTGCATTAAGTAGCCAATACTTTTGTTCGAATGAATTTATACTTAATTAAAGAAAAAAGATTGAAATTTCTCAGAAGTCAGAACTGATTATTTCTACTCATTTAATATCTACCTATTTCAAAAATTGAAACGTACCATAACTCAACTCTCAAGTTAACTGAAAAAGAAGCAATTAGACAAGTGTAATAAATTTTACAACACGTAATAAAAATTCAACTGTATCATATTTTTGAATTGGTAATCCTTTGGAAACTTCAAGTATTTACCTATTCAGTATTTTTCCAAAGACTAATAATGATCCAAGTGCCTTTTTTCTTCAATAAACAACATAAAGCGCGCAATTAAAAGATCACAATTGGTCAAATACTTATCAACTAATTCCTCGGTACTTTGTAACTTTATTTCTGTTATACGCAATTTATGCTTTGCATTTTATCAGTCCACGTATCTACATACCATATCTAGATTTATCATAAAATAATGAAATTCACATGCTTGACATGCTAGAAAATTTTTTGCATATTATTATCGAAGATTTTTCAACTTTGTACAGTACGTATGCAGAAGATGGCAAAATATATAGCTTGAGGTGAATAATTTGATAAACGTTAGAACGTTACTGTACGATAATTAGCTCGCGTAAGTATAATTAGATGTCCTCGTTCCAAAAATCATGAACTTCGTTTCGTAGATGGATGTTAAGTAGGCCTAATTCTTCAAAGTAATCGAGACGAACAAAAATTCAAAATTTTATTCTTTTTTTTTTCCTCAAGTGTCAACAGTAGAAATAAGTTGCCACTATTTACGACCAATTTGTTGGCGTTTTCTGTTCCTAATACGACTACTGAAATTGTACACATTTTGCGAAGTGAATTCGGAATTAAGTAATCGGGCCTTGACTTGAGAATATTAGCCTAAACTTCGAGTATTGATACCGCAGATGAGCATAAACTGGTTATCCATGATATCCCATAAAATCGTGCGTAAAAATTAAATAAAAATGAATACATTTTCAAATAACACAGCACCTTTAGAAGATGCACCAACTTTCTACATAAATAACATTAAGATCTGTAATTTATGCGACAAAAAATATGACGTAAAAATTATCCTTTTGAAAACAAATTAATAAGGTGGACGTGTTGCGACTTCCATAAATTCTAATTGTCGTATATTTACTCACATACTACGCGTGCAGAAACGTAAAATTTTTAGAAATTCTTACCACGAGAAAAATGTTGCCTATCTGTCAAATCAAAGGAATAAACATGTTGGCGGTATGAAACCAAATGAAAATTTTGAAATAGCAAAATGTCTAATTAGCCTCTCAAACAAATAGTCGGCTGTCAAGTTCTGCCTATGGTATATTTTTTATTTATTTGTTTTTATTCATTAGTTTACCTACCCACTTTTTTGGGTTCACTATCAATTTTTGTTAATTTTTGTAAAATTATTCCAGTAAGTAATTTTCTTTTTGTTAAAAAATATAAATTCCTTATAATATTATTTTTGTCTAATCGTATGTGTCTATTATTTCATGATGACCCGCATTCTTCAGCAGCAGAATTTAAAAATGGACAAATCATCAGTTGAACATGACTTATTTTTGATGCTGGGTATCTTATCGGCGATTTTTTGTACGCAGAAAGACATTAACTTGGATTACGAAGGTAATTGAAGAACAATGTTGATCGTTGAATTGTGAAAATATGTACACACAATAGACTAACGGTAGTTCGTCATTTCAATTTTTTAGATCATGAAGAAGAAACTAACTTATGTAAAGAAATTGAAGGTATGTAAACAAAAACATGGCAATTTTGAAATAGGTACCTCTACCTACCACATAAGTATCGTAAAATAAGTAATAACGATTTTAACACGATCTATTTCAGACGATAAATGGCATCAAAATACATTATCGGTTAAATCCTTCGTAAAAGATAAAGCGATTGAAATGTATGCTAAGAAAGGATTTGATAATGTGAAGAAGACTTTAAAAAATTCAGAACCATTTCAAGCTGGTTCTATGGATAAGGAAAAAGTCAAAGACAATGATATGGAGTAATTAAATTGTTGAAAAAATTCAAATACTATTTTCAAAATAGGAATTCGTCTAATTTTTTTAAACTTAATTTCCAGCATTTCATTTCAATTGAGAAACGTTAAATTATATAATTTGGGATCTTTTCAAGTGAAAAAATTCAAAAGTAAAAGTGAAATGAGTTCAGCAGAATTCGCAGTGGATGTTCCTTCAATAAGGGCCAATACTGATTATAATGTGAATGGTACTTTCAAAGGGAAAAAAGTCGATGGAAGTGGAAATGCCGAGTGAGTAATAGAAATTGAGAACTCAATTTTGTAATAAAATGTAAATGCGTCAATTTTGTTTTTCGTTTCTAAGCGTAAATGTAACTGGAATATCAATCGATAATGGAAAAATAGTGATAAAAGAAACACCCGAAGAAATACAAATTGTATCCATAGATTTGATATACGATTTCAAAGATTTGGTGGTATGATAATTTTAAAATATTAGATATGAAAATTTATAAAATTAACATTTTGATGTGGAAATGAGCTGTAAAAAAATACCAAAAAATACTCACCAAATGTTTTTTAGGTGAAACAATCCGGATTAAATATCGAAGGCTTCCAACCGAACGAAGTAACGGAATTTTTAAACAACTCTGGTAAAAAGTACCTGAAAGAGAACAGAAAAAAAATAAGTTCCAAAGTAACCAGCGAACTGAAATCACGAGCAAATGCTAAACTCAGAGGAAAAAACCGAGATCAGCTAATGGAAATGTTTAAAAATTCGTAAATGCGATCATACCGATTCGTTCGATAGACCGAGATCCAAAATTAGTCAACACACTGATTTGTCCAAATTCGCTGAAATTTTTCGAAAATTCGTCCAAATTGAATAGTCCAGTTAGTAAATTCAAATTCAACCCGTTGAAATGTAATTCTTCTGTACTTTTCCTCGATGTTGCCTCAAAAAGTGGAATAAAAAATTTATAAAAAAATAATTGTATTAAATTTATCAATAATGTGCATCATGGTGATAATTTTCATTCACCTTCTATCCTGCGGTCACACTTACTTTATTTTCCTCAAGGTCATATGATTCAGGAAATCTGACAGAAAATCGCAGGTATAGGACACATTTTTTGACGAAACAAGTGATTAAAAATAAGATAGGTTCACAATTTACAAAAGATGAAGATCTATTCCAAAACCACATGAAAAGATAAGCTTTGAAAGTACGAATTTCAGTACATTGAAAATCAAAATTAAAAATAACGTTTAGAAAAAAATCTGTTATTTAATCGCAATTCATAACACGTGGTAACGCACATGACAACGCGAGCCAATCACGAAAGCATTTTACAAGTAGGTATACATAAGTAAATTAAACGAAATCTTATCCTTATCAATACGAATTTTTCAGTACTTTTACATAATAAATATTATTTTTGGAAAAAGAAACAAAAATCATAAAATAATTCAAATGAAACAAAGTTGATGATATATATTCAATAAGAGTATGAAAAATCACAATACACAGATCATTTTGGCAAGATTATTTTATAAAATATATAATAAAATATTTTCATTAAAAATACGCTGATGAATGAAATACATAATATAAAGAAAATTAAGATAGTTAAAAATATTCACAGGAGGTAAAACTACATAACAATAAAATTATGTAGGTAAAATCTATACAGAAAATAATTATATTCTTTCTTCATTACTGCTCTCTAACAGTGACGAATTTAAGCTTACATCAGTTTCTGAGCTAATATTAAGGCTTTTCTGGATACATTCTTCATCAGTCCTGTAATTTTAATTCATTGAAGCAAAGCTTGATCGAATATGAAAAAAAAATCTTCAAAATAATTTTTACTTACGTTTGGCCAGAATGTGTACTAATTGAGGACCAACTTTGCTTCGGATTTCTTTTCATAAAGAGAACGGGATCCAAGAAAAATAATTTACAGCCATCTCTGTCTTCTTCTTTGATATACATTCCTCTTATAGGTTGTTTTACGATGCCTGAAATGAGAAGAGAAAAATAATTTGCCATGTTTTTTCATTTTTATCATAATAATGAATGCCAATTTACCAAGAACAGCAGGATTATCGAAATCAATTATCGAAAATTTCAATTTCTCTTCGGAACCTTCGTTTGTAGATGGTAAATAGACTAAGGACACACAGTTTTCGTGAACAACGCATAAGAATGGTTTATTGTAGACTGCAAAACAAAACAAATAACATGTTATTCAACTGGAAATTAATTTTAGGTAAAATAAAATAGTTGAACTTTACCGATTCTCTTGAGTGGCAAAGGCCATTTTATAGTTTCGGCATATTTGATACGTTTACCATCGGCGTCAATGAAAATTCCAAATAGTTTATCGCAAACAAGGTACAGATCAGTATTAATTTTCACTATAGCTTCGGGTTCACATAATTTCGAGCCCAATTCAGTACTACATTTAAATACTTTGAGTTCTAAAAAGAATTAAAAAAAAAAACAATAAATTAATTAAACTAATGCTTTCAAAAATTCCCTGTAACATCGACGGAGAAAATATTTACTGTTTTCATTCATAGTGTCCAAGTCAATTCGGTAAAATTCAAAAGCGGTGCTGTATAAAATACTAGTCGTAGTGAATAAGGAACATTTCAAATCAGGTAATCTTCTTCTATATCGAACTAAATCGAATGCAAGATCGTTCCATTCCAAGACCCTAAAAAATGACCACATTAGTCAACATCTCGGAATTATTTTTCTCGAAAACATTAAAAAGGTAGACTTTACATGAAATGATCATCGGCAATCAGAGAGATCAGTGAATTACAAGGCGAGGCTTCTAATAATGAGCACGAATTCAAGTTAAATTCAGTCGAGGCTTTGTCGATCAAAATTGAAGGAGAGGAACATGCCGCAGCTTCAGCATTAGATACTAACATTCTGAGATCACATTTTTTCAAAGTATTTTCATCTCCTGCAACGAAAATAAACGTAATTATACTAACACGTAAATTCGTAAATTATAATTAAGTGTAAAAAGAAAAAAATTTACCACAAATTAGCAAAGCTATGCGTAATTTCGTCAGTACTTTGATTTTGGAAACTTTATCGACACCGGATATTTTAACAGGATTGTAGATTTTGCCATTCTCAGGAGTACTGTTCAGTTTTAAAGAGTAAAGGCCTTCCTCTGTTCCGAGTAAACATAACTAAAAAAGATTTATTACATCAGAAAAAGAAATTGAAAGTAAAAAACACAGATTAATGTATCACATACCTCAGGCGCCAGTTGCACCATTTGATTTACTGTTAATCTATCTGAATCACTGAAGGAGCAAACTACATTTCCTTTAAAATACTGTTCAGAGTCAAATTTGAAGGAAATTTGTTTAGGTGTGATGTTTCTTTTCAATATATTCATCCAATTAGCTTTATCATCTTCACTGGACGCACGTAAATGGAGCGTTTTTTGATCGTTTTCTTCTCTATAAATAATCTAGTACAAGAAAATTCTCAATTAAAAACCTGATATTGATGAAAAAAAAGAGTAACTTGGAATTCACATACCTTAAATACACAAGAAATGTCGTTACTGGTGGGAGTGAAATCAACGTTATCGTCTACACTCTTGACTGCACTAAACGGAATCCTCAATTTAGGTTCTACACTAGATGCTGTTTTATCATGCAATGTCAAGAATTTGCTCTCAATGTAAACGGCCATATTCTCCCATTTTCCACCTCTGTAAAAAAATTGATGTTTTAATAATACGAAAAAAATGTTCAAATGGGTAAATCTTTGAGACATGCCTTAAAACTTTGATGTTTCCTTCGATTTCACTCTTAATACTAGACTGTGATGATGTGAACTGTGATTGTGACTGAGTTTTAGTGAAATTCGAAAACTGTTCCATTAAAGCCTGAGGTAAGCCGCAAGTGGGGCCAATCTTTTGGGTGCATGAAACATGACACCAAACATGACATTCTTTGCAGTAACTGTGATGTCCTGTTGAGATAGAAACACTACAAACTGAGCACTTGTAAAGAGTTTTCCGGCATCTTTTCGTTTCAAACCTGAAAAATAGGCTCATGAATTTCCATTCCATTTTTCTATTTATAATTAATACGACTAATAATGAATTTTCTTTACTTGTGCGGGATATTATGTTTGATTCGGGTGTTTGGCATTTCCATTTCAGACAAATTAGAAATACTAGTGAGTTGATTTTTCGTAGTTGTTCGGCTTAAATTCGATTCATAATCGGTAATCGTCTTAGGGGATGAGCATTTTGAAATATTTTCACCTCTCAACATCATCAGTTCAATCCGTGCTTGGTACAGTTGTTCCGCTAAACCTTTAGACTTATTTCGTTCTGAATACAATAGATTTTCCAATTCCTAAAAATCACGAGTATAAAAATTATTTTTAACAAAATAACGAGTGCGAAATGAAAGTGGAAATTTGTTTTACAAACAACAAACCTTCGGATTGAGGTTTTCTTTTCCTTTATTCCGGAATATTTTATCAGCGAGAGTTCGTTTTTGCTTCGTTGCGTCTTGAAATTTAGTTTGCAAGAAATCTATTAATTTTGAATGTTGCTGAAGAGTTTCATTGTCTTTCAAATGACGAATTTCATGATACGCTTCAACCTGCGCTAAAACTGACTGTAAATCTCCATTAGCCTTTTGCAGATCCTGAAAAATATTTCGATTAATAAATGCACACATACATCGATCATTTTTCACATATTTAAATAAATTACATTTAAATCAGATGTAGCTTCTTCCAATTCCTTTGTCAATTCATTTTTTTCTTTTGTCAAACGATGTATACTAGTTAAAAGTTCGGTGCGTTCTTTTTTCAAAGAAAGCACTTCTTTCTCCACTAGATTTACGTATTCCGAGTTTTTGTGCAATGATTGATCGGCAGAAGAAATGTACTCCTCCAAATGTTTGATCTAAAACAAAATCAAATCAATTTGATTATACTTCGCTATTTTTTTCCATCAAATTTTCTGCTTCGATCTTCGATATACCTGGTCTTCCAAATTTACGATATGTTCAGATTTCGCGTTGATGTCTTCTTCTAAACTTTCAATATCTTTATCTTTTTTCTGTAGGTCTGATTCCAATAAACGAACTTTATTTTCTGCAAAAATTTTCAGCGATTTTTCCTCGTTGACCATTTTTTTAGATGACTTAAGTTCGCTTGTAAGTTGATCAAGTTCTTCCTAGAATTCCGAAAACATGCACATAATATAATTTATATGAAATGATTTAATGTAATGTAACATTATCAATCGTTCATCAGCTCACTTTCAAACGTAATTTTTCCTCTTCTGATTTTCCGAGTTTTTCTTCTAACTCTTGGTTGTAATTTTCAAAATTTTCCACTTGTTTATCCAGCAACAGACAAGTTTCTTTAATAGAAGCCACCGTACTTTCCAGGCCAGCGCATTTATTTTTCCAGCTCTCTTCCTGAAATTTGAAAATTTTACTTTCGATATCCCACTAATTTAAAAAGCAATGAGTTTCAAAATATTCACCTCTTCCTTAACGCTGTTGAATGTAGTTTTATTTTGTTTGATTTCTTCTTTCATTTTACTTATTTTAGATTTGAGTTGCTTAATCTCGGATTCTTTTTCTTTTAGGTTGTCCTCGAGGTTCTTTTTATCTTTTTTCAAATCACGATTACTACTTTTTAGGTGATTCATTTCTTCTTCCAAATGTCGTGATTTAGACGTTAGTTCATTGATTTCGGCTTCTTTCTTTTTGATGAAATCTTCTTTCGAAACGGAATCGTTTTTCAAGTTTTCAACCTGTGATTCAAGATCGAGAATTGTTTGCTGTACTTCTTTCAATTTGGTCTCTAAACTATCCTTTTCGTCTTCCAACTTCTTGTAATATTTGTACTTGGATGCCTGGAAACGAAAAATTACGCTCAAAATTTTTGAAGGTGTTTTTGATCATTCGCACGAAATGAGAAACATACTTGTAATTTTTCGAGCTTCTCTTCTGCTTCCTTAGTTTCTCGTTGCGCTATCCGCAAATCAATCTTTATATTCGAAAGCTCTTTTTTCGTATCTTCCAATTCTTTCTTGGCCTGAGTGGCAGCTTCTCTTTGCAAAATGGCTGTTTCCTGGTGTTTCTCCAATTGCGATTCCAAACGTTCAATCTAAGAGTGAATTATTATTAGAAAGCGTGCCTCCGGGCGCAGAAATTCATTATTATTTCAGTTGCACAAATCACATACCTGTGCTTCCAACACCGCGATGTCCTTCTTTTCAGGCCCTAAAGATTCAGTTTTACTCACTGCGATTGGTAAACAAGTTAAACTGACTCCTAATTTAAAAAACAACAATTATTAAATAAAATTTCTTTTCGATGTTCGATTTGAAAAAAAAAACAACAACATACTTCTTTGTAAAGTGTTCAGCAATTTTTCGAAGTCTGATGTTGTAACTACGTTGTCTTTGCTACGTAAATTTTCCTTGATCACATCACGCATCGTATTTTCAAATTGTTTTAATACTTCATTCGGATCGATACGATTTGCCTGGAATAACACACAAATAAGTAAGGATCGAATATTTAAAAAAAAAAAATAAATAAAATGAAACCATACTTCTAATTCTTTGAGTTTAATATCGTTACAATGTTTGATTTCGTTCAACAAAGCTTCTATTTTGGATTCCAGTTTCTCTTTTTCCTTGTCACTTTGGCATAAACTCATACGAATTGAAGAAACTTGTTGCGATTTTTCTTGCAATTCCTTCTTCAACTTACTGATCTCGTTTTCGTATTTCTTTATAGTTTTGTTTTTTTCTTCGATCGCAGTTTTTAGATCCTCGGAAGAAACCAAGTTAGCATGTTGAGATTTCTCTTGCGATTGCTTCTTCAATTTACCAATCTCATTTTCGTATTTCTTTATACTTTTGTTCTTTTCTTCGACTGCAGTTTTTAAATCCTCAATAGAGACCAAGTTAGCAAATGCATCTTCATTCATTTTCGATATCTGAATCTGAAGATTATTAATTTCCTTTTGTTTATCTTCCAGTTCCGTGCGGAATTTCACCTTCAAGTCAGAAATTTGTTTATCTTTCTTGTCTGATTCAACGGAAAAATTTTCTTTGAGATCTCGAATGATTTTCTGCGAATTTTTTTGTTCAAGGCACAGTTTATCTTGTACGTCTAATATTTCTTTCTGTTTTCGATCCAGTTCTTTCATGAAATTTGCCCGGATTTCAGCGATTTCTTTAGGTATACATTTTTGTTCTTGAGTAACCTTTTCCAGTAGATCGGAAATTTCTTTACATTTCTGTTTCTGCTCTTCATTAAGTTTTTCACGTAAATTTGAGATTTCCTTTTGAGCTTGTTCGCATTCCTGAGAAAGCTTTTGTTGCGTTTCGGTCAATTTTTGCTTTTGTTTTTGCTCCTGATTATTTCTTTCTCGTAAATCTTCAATTTCTTTCATTTTGACTTTTCGTTCACGATCCAATTTATCTTGTAAATCAGAGATGTCCTTCAGCTTTTGTTTTTGCTCTTGGTTTAATTTGTTATTCAAATCAGAAAGTTCTTTTTGTTTTCTTTTTTGTTCTTCATTGAATTTATCTCGTAATTCATTCATTTCCTTCTGTTTTTCTTTCTGATTTTGGTCAAGCGTACTCCGTAAATCGGCCATTTCTTTCGTTTTACACTGCAGTTCGAGATTCAATTTCTTTCGCAAATCGTCAATTTCTCTTTGATGGCGGTTTTGTTTTTCATGGAGTTCATTTCGGAGATCAGAAATTTCTTTTTGCTTTTTATCAAGGTCTTTCGTCGATTTTTCTTTCAGATCACATAATTCTTTTTGTTTTCTGTCAAGGTCGCGATTTAGTTTCGTAGTCAAGTCAGAAATTTCTTTCAGTTTTTGTTCTTTTTCTTTCTTCAACGCGTCTTGCAAATCCGAAATTTCCTGATGTTTTTTCTGTAATTCCTTATTCAATTTGTCAATTTCTTCTTTGGAATTTTCGTCAGCTTTTGAACCCTGAAAAATACAAAAATTCACCAGAATTAATCATCTGTTGACTGTCATAACCCAATTTTACTTCATCCTTGAAAGTGGATACTCACCGAAGCACCATCACCTCTGCCGAAAATATTATTGCCAGATTTTTCGCTCGCAGCAGTCATTTTAAACTCTAAATCCAACTTGACTTTTCCTTTTTTCTCGAGGTCTTGCGTTAGTTTTGCAATTTTCTTGTTGGCTTCAGCTAACTGGTTCTTCAAAGAAACATTATCCTGTTCGAACTTATCTCTTTCTGTTGATTTACTTCGTAACGTGGTGCGAGTTTTGCTAAGGACAGCTAATTTAGCAGCTTGTTGATTGCTCAAATTGAGCATTTTCTCTTCAAGCTCCTTCATACTATCACATTTTTCCTGAAGGTCCTTGTTCAGTTTCTGAATTTCTTGATTCAGTTTTGCCGTCGAATCCTTTCGAAGTTTCTGTTGAACAGAAAAAAAGGAAAATTATTTGACCCGGACAATTTTTAAAATATCTAAATATTGATAGCTTACTTCAGTTTTTTTCAGCTTGTCGGTGGTATCTTCTAAATTGCGATCTAGTTGTAAATAACGAACTTCCAAATCATTATATTTGGTTTTTACTTCATTCAGTTCTGAAAACAAAAATCCAATGAACATCTTTTTCGTTTGAAAAACCAAAAATATATTTTCTTACCGTTTTCTAAACTTTTATTCGTCATCTCCAAGACATTATTTTCTTGCATTAGTTTTTCTTCCTTTTCTTTGAACTCTTTCGTCATGCGCTGTTTCTCCAAAAGGAATTTAGCTTGATCTTCGGTGATACAGTTGTACATATCCTACGTATTACGATGAAAATAAATATAAAAAATAAAAAAAATGTCATGTAAGTGCGCTGCATTACACGACGAATGATAAAGAACATACGTGAAATTTATTTCTAATATTTTCTTCAATAATTAAAGCCTTTTCATTATAAAATAAATGAAGCTGATTAACTTCATTTTCTAATCGTACCGATGCAGATTGATAAGACTCGTCACTGCATTCAGAATGAAGTTTGCTATCTCGGTATGATCCAGTTGAATGTCTCGGCATTTCCAAAGCGTCAAATTCGTTTTCTTTTGTTGTCTACAAATATCCCGATAGTGAATATTTGGTATGAAACAAATTTCGTAGTTATTGAAATGAGATAGTTTACCGTATAATTTTCAGTTTTACGCCGTTCGGAAAAAGATGCAGGGAGTTTTGAAATTACATAAGAACTGGAAGAGCTGCTACTGTCGTCAGAATCCATATCATTACCCATATATGTGAAACCCAAAAAAGGCAAATTGCGTCCGGTAAATCGTCTTTGTAACTGTAAAATTATGAGGGTAAATGAAATAATGATTGTCATACTATGATTTATAATTATGTTATAACCAACCTTATAATCTTCAACTTTCGGCGTAGGACGTTGTACTTCAAAAGTTGTAAAATAAGAAGTGTCTTCAGCAGAATTCAAAGAAGGAACAAACGGCGGATCACGTTCGTGAAGAAACGTCCAGACAATATCATTGAAGTAATCCAAATGAACCAGTTTATCATAATTCGACCTCTTTTCAGCCGGTTGCAATAATCCAGAAATTATGTTTTTCAATTCTGCATGAAAAATAATTTCAGTACCTACTAGTTCGAAACAAACATAATATGTACTAATGAAATTACCTTGCGATATATTAACATGTTTAGGATACTGTAATCTGCGAGGATAATTATTCGACGATAAATGCAATTTAGAAGCTTCATCGCCGTTGAACGGTACATTTCCGCAAACTAATTCAAATAGAACAATTCCAAGAGACCACCAATCACACTGCGCAGAATATCCTTTCGAAGTGGGCGATTCATGAAACTAAATGAAAAAAGCGTAGTTATAGCCAATGCGTAACGAATTCTAATTTTAAAAACAAACGCCAAAAAATAAGAAAAATCGGTACCTTAAATATTTCTGGAGCTGTGTAATTAGGAGTACTAAAAACTACTTTGCTCGTGATTTGACCGTGTCGTGAAAGTTTAGCGGATGAACCAAAATCGACCAATTTCACGTGACCACCTTTATCAATTAGAACATTTTCAGGTCTAATATCTCTATGCACAAAACCAATAGAATGGATGGCCTGTATTGCTTGGATCATTTCAGCCAGATAGAACCTATAGAACAGAAGTAATTCGGTGAAAAATAAAGGACGAATTTGAATATTTTCAAGATATGATTTTTCAAGTTTGAATTACGAGTAAGTATTAATATTTTTTACCTGAGCATCGGTTCTGGAACGTTTTTCTTGTAATAATCTAACATTGTGCAGAGATTTCCGCCAGGACAATACTCCAACACGTAGTACAAATATTTCATATTTTGAAATGAATAATACAAATGAGGAACCCATTTCTTGGCTTCACAATCACACAAAGCAGAAATCAATAAATTTCTCTCACTTTCAAAAAGAATCCTCTGAAACAAAAATCACAGTATTTTTAAAAAGCTAAATACAAAGAACGTACTGAAAGTAAAGAGCACGTACTTCTGAAACATTCAATATATCCGATTTTCTGATTTTTTTCAAGACGCAAACATTTTGAGAAGATTTTTCTCTTACTACAGATACTTCGGCAAAACGGCCTCTGCTGATAACTTTTTTCACTTCAAAATCGCTAATATTCACGTTGAGATCTCGAATTTTCAATACGGTACTGCGATCTGAAAAAAAACGATTCCACCACGATTACACGAAGAATACAACAGGAAAAATATATCGACCAACGATAGAACTCACATTTTTCAACGAAATCCGCAATGAGCGGATCTTTCATAAGAAATTCATTATTGCATTCGTCGTACAATAAGATCAACGCATCTACGAGAACTTCGCGAGATATCAAGCAGGATCCTGCAATAGCTTTTGAGTCTGAAGTAGACCTGAGCAGCAGATTATTCAAGTTGAGGATACGTTTTGTTATACTTTCGCTGTTTTGTTCCATGATGCTTTGAAGTCGCTAAAATTGAAAGAATAATTTTGAGTAAATTTATGTACCTCAGTCATTTATCTTGAATCATGAACAAATTGCTTACATTACACGAACTTTCAATTATAAATGTCAATCGTTATTTTTTCATTACGTGAAGATAAGGGCATCCGTCATACTCAGCTTATTGACTCAAATTTTTACAGTTTAAAATTCACGAACTTCACTTCATTTTTAAACTCGAACACAGCACATTTTTCATTTTTGTGAAAACTGAAAATTCAACCGGTAACGGTTTTCCTTCAAACAAAAATACGTTAAAATCACAAGTCACAGATCAATGAAAACAAACTGCGAAGGTGTCTCGAAGAGAGCATAGATAGCGTTACTGTACCCTAGTCTTAAGTTATGTACATAACGTTTTTTATACGTTTTTAGTTGAAATAAAACCGTTAAAATGTTCGCGTATTTATTCATTTATTTTCGCCGTTTTCGATAATTAATTCATCAATTTGCTCGTGTGATTGTTCTCGCACGACATGGTAGCAGAGAATCACGATCCGCTTTATTCAAAGTCGCATTTTTAATTGTTTTTTTATTTAAAAAACAAGTTCGCTTTCGCTCGCTCACTGCACGTGGCAAAATCGCTATTCGCAATTCGCAAATCGCTATTCAATAATCGCTTTCGCTTTAAAATTCAAATGGATGCAAAGGCACAAGAATTTGAAATGTGGCTGAAAAGCCTAAACGAATCCACCGATCTTGTGTTCACGCAAATCAACGCATCACCAGTCGATACCAACTCGCTTCAAATGGCATTCGAGCAACTCACTGTCGATCTAGAAGAGGTAGAAAATTGCCGTGTTACTTCTACTAGAAGTAAAGATAAACCAACTTATAATTTCGCTGGTGCTATGCCGTCGATAATTCGAGCTAAACGAGTAATTCCAACAGTTAAACGAATCTTGATGGATGCTGGACGATCAACTGGCGATACCAAACCACCGAAATCATCTAACGATTATTCTCGACGCATACCTGAAATGGAAATCACCCCCTTTTCCGGTGATATAACACTGTACTCCAGTTTCATTAAATCATTCCACTTGAAATACGACGAACTACCAATTCCGAAATCCGAAAAGTTGCAACACCTAAAACGTCACTGTCTAGGTGAACCGCTTAAAATTATCGAAACTCTCGACCTAACCGATAGTAATTATGATCTCGCGCTCAACGAATTGGACATACAATATCACGACAAAGAGGAAGTTATCGGCGCACTCTACGCTAAATTGGAAAACTTACCAAAAGCTACAAACACCAATGCAAGTTTACGTTCAACTTACTACGACATCGAAGGTTTGCTCACAGCTCTCGAATCCCATGGTCAAAATCTCGATCTGTTCCCGCCATTGAAAGATAAAATTTATTTCAAATATCCGAATTGGTTAGTTCATCAGGTTTGCGGAAAGACCAAACCAACAATTAAAGATTTCCAGAGAGAAATCGGATTACACGTAAAACTACGTTGTGGGCTTCAGGCAGCTGCAACTGCGCAGGGTTTGTCTCCATCAACAAAACCGCACTCAACTACCGCAGCTTTAGTTACTTCGAACGCAACATCGAAAGCGTACAATAATAAAAACGCTGAAAAAACAGAAAAACCGAAGTCGCCACCGTATTGTGTATATTGCAATCAACAGCATTACTCGGCCGAATGCACCGTACATACCACCGTCACAGCACGTCGATCTTTATTAAAAAATCGCTGTCATCTTTGCTTGAATAAAAATCACACGAAGGCGCAATGTAATCGCAATACAACATGTTATTATTGCAAACAGGTGAAAAGCCATCACTCTTCGTTGTGTCTTCGCCAGTTCCCAGAAACTCCACTCGAAAAACCTGAAAAAAATGATGGTTCTGGTAATGGTAAGCCAGAAGAGAAACCTGACAACGGAACACCACACACACGAATGAATTCGTTTATTCAGACACATCAAGGTGCTCATTGCACTGCAATATTGACGATAATAAATCCGAAAAACAACCGTCGTTATCAAATTAGAACACTATTAGATAATGGAAGTAATGAAACGTATATTTCCGAGAAAGCTGCACGTCGCATCGGTTTAGAATTATCAAAATTCAAGTCGATTCCAATTAATGTTTTTCATCACGAATCACCTGTTACGTTTTCGTCCGCCACCACCTCGTTTATTGTGACAAATAACGCCGATTTTCATCTTAATATAGTCGCAGACACAGCTCCCAACTTACCTCAATTTGTTCAATTATTCAACATCGATGAATTTAAACGAATGAATACAGAATACAAAGATAAACAATTTGTAAACCAAGGTGAAAAGTACCCTGTCGAATTGCTGTTGGGAAGCGATTACTTTTACGATTTTCTACAACCTGAAACGAAAATTACAGTCGCTGATGGATTACACATGTGCAAAACGCCATTTGGGTTTATTTTGGTTGGTCGTCAGCACGATCAAAAACGCAACAACAAGTCAATACTGTTTCAAATGTCACCGGTTCGTGCTGTTAAAGAACTTTGCGATCTCGAATTCATTGGGATAAAAGATATGCCGCTTACGAGTATTCAAGAAGAAGAAAACGCATTAAAACAATTCTATGATAATATTCAACTCGTAGATAATCGTTATCAGATTCGTTTCCCATGGAGACAATATCCACCACCGTTGGAAGACAATTTTGGCTTAGCAATTGGTCGTTTACGGTCGTTACAAAACAAATTTACTCCTGAATCGTTCAACGAATACAACGCTAATATACAGAAACACTTAGATGCCGGTTACGTTGAAGAAGTCACTGGTATTGATATGAAAACAACGCAAACGTACTATTTACCTCATCACGCCGTTTTCACACCTGATAAATCTACGACGCAAAGAATTGTATTCGATGGATCGGCGAAATCAAAAAACAAACAGAGTATCAATGACGCAATTTACAAAGGTACGAATTTACTTAGTCATGGATGTGAAATTTTAATTCGATTTCGTCTGTACCGCATTGTTATATTGAGTGATATCGAAAAAGCCTTTCATCAGTTGATTATACACGCACTTGATCGAGATTTTGTCAGATTTCTATGGCTACACGATTATAAACTTCCTGCAAGTGGAAAAAACCTTCGAATACTGCGATTCCTCTGCGTAGTATTTGGTATCATCGCTAGTCCGTTTCTCCTCAACGCAACAGTCCGTTATCACCTGAAAAATAACAAAAACGAGTTCACAGAACAAATGGAACGAGATAGATACGTAGATAATTTCATCACTGGGTATAAATCAGCTGAGATTGCCAAAAAATATTATCATTTTGCCGTCGAAGTATTTAAACGATGCTCAATGAATTTACGTCAATGGTCAACAAACGATAATCAACTTCGCGATGTATTCACTCAACCGGAAAAATCAGCATCAATTTCGGTACTTGGTTTAGTGTGGAACCAATACGAAGACGTTTTTCATCTGAAACAAATTAAAATACCTGAAGTTATCACTTTACGCACTGTTTTGAGTACTGTCGCTCAATTTTTCGATCCCTGTGGTTACTGGACACCAATATCGATCAAGGCGAAGATATTCTTACGCGAACTCCATTCCACTTACAACTGGGACGATAAATTATCCGAAGACCATTGTAATGAATGTAATTTGATATTCACCGAACTTCAAACTGCAGCAAAACAAACAATGCCGCGTTATCAGAACGTTTCACACGATAGTGATAAGAATCACTACTGTTTACATGTATTTGTCGATGCTTCGGCCAAAGCTTGTGCATGTGTTGTGTATTTATCATGCAAAACCGAAGAAAATATCACATCACATTTGCTGTTTTCAAGAACGAAGTTGGCTAAACTTACTGATATTCCAAAGTTGGAATTAATCGCAGCTTACATGGGTATGAAAGCTTTACAATTCGTACGCGACTCACTACCGTTCAAAATCGACACTCAAATACTTTGGTCTGATTCCAAATGCGTTCTCACTTGGATACTTACAAGTAAAATACTTCCTGTTTTTATTCAACGCCGAATCGATGAAATACGCAACATTCCAAACGTTATCAAAAATTTCATTCCTGGAAAAGAAAATCCAGCCGATATACCAACCAGGGGAATGTTAGTTGACGAATTGTTGAACTCCTGTTGGTTTAATGGTCCAACTGACTGGTTAAAACGATCAAACGACTGTACAACTTTACCATTCGAACTTACACCTGAGCTAGATGTGATTACGATTGAAGAACCAAGGACTGTACTTACCACAAACACTGACGCAACGCCGCCGCTTTACGTTTATCCGTTCGATATAAATCCAGCAGATTTCGAGTCATATTCGCATTTACTTCGATATACGTCATACTTCGTGAAATTTATCGCCAATAATACACGTTTGCCAAAAAACATCTTTCCAAATGGAGGTTCATTATATAGCGTTCGAAATCTATGGTTGAAATTTGAACAGCAACGTTGTTATCAAGATTTACTCACCTGTTTACGTACGAAAAAGCCACATCCGCTCATTACGAAATATAACGCTTACCTGGATGAAAAAACTGGGTTGATTAGATGCTCAGGACGTTTCAAATATGCGCCACTGTCAATGAAGGAAAAATGTCCGATCCTGTTGCCAAAAATGAAAGACTCACGGTTCGTTCTTTTATTGTTTAAATTTCACCACGAATCAGCGTTCCATGCCGGCACAAATTTTGTTTTAAATTCGCTTCGACGTACGTATTGGTTACCTGATGGTCGTCGCTCGGTTTACAACGCCATTCAACAATGCAAAAAGTGTAAACGTTTCACTACTCGACCTTACGTACAGCCGCAGATATCCGACTTACCCGAATTTCGCCTACAAGCATTCGAATCGCCATTTACCAACGTTGGAATTGACACATTTGGTCCTCTTTATGTCAATAAAGAAAAACGCTACGTTTTACTTGCAACGGATCTCGTAATTCGAGGTATTGACGCAGAATTGCTTCTCAATATGTCCACAGAGGAGATCTGTTTGGGACTTCGCCGTATTATTGCTCGCCATTCGACACCGAAGCTGATATTATCAGATAATGCGCCACAATTCAAAGCTGTGAAGCAAGCATTCGATATCATCTTTACCCATGAATGGTCATGGAAATTCATCCCAGCCCATTCCCCATGGATGGGTGGTGTTTATGAAAGGATGGTCGCATTAATGAAGAATTCGTTGCTGAAAACGTTCCATAACGTTGCATTATCCGAATCGTTGCTACGTACAGCATTAGCTGAAATAGCTGCCACTTTGAATGATCGTCCGCTAACCTACGTTGTTAAGAACGATCTAGACGAGATAATAACGCCGAATCACTTTTTGAAATCATATTTCACCGTCAACGATATACCAGAGCAAGCTGAAGCAAACGCAACGCCAGCCGCAGCGCATACGATCAAGCTCTTTAAACAGAGCAATGAAATAACTAATCGATTTTGGGCTGTTTGGAGAACAGCTTACCTGCAACATCTTCGAGAACGGGGATTTTCACCGAATGCAAAATTCCCAAAAGCCACTACGAAACAGCCGCCAAGCATAGGTGACGTTGTCATTATCGTAGACGCGTTACGTAAACGAAACAACTGGTCCCTAGCTAGAATCGTCGAACTTGTATACAGCCAAGATAACGAAGTCCGAAGCGCCAAACTCCGTACAAAAAATGGAGTAATTATTCGTCCGATCAGTGATCTCTGTCCTGTTGAATTAGCTGCAGCGCAGATTCCTGATTCCGAACCTCAGCCAACATCAGACGACGTAGATAATGACGAAGTGCCGCCGGAAGAGAATATTACTCCACCGGAAGCGGCCATAAACGAATTCGATGAACCGAAGGATGATTGGGACGATCCCCATCATCACCGTAGAGGAAATCTCCGACGACAACGACGACTAGAATTTATTATTTAGTCGTAATAATTAATTTAAATCGTTTTCACGATGTTCAGAAGGATTTTCCCTTCTTTTATCAACTTTTTTTTCTTTTTTTGCTGGAAGTGTCTCGAAGAGAGCATAGATAGCGTTACTGTACCCTAGTCTTAAGTTATGTACATAACGTTTTTTATACGTTTTTAGTTGAAATAAAACCGTTAAAATGTTCGCGTATTTATTCATTTATTTTCGCCGTTTTCGATAATTAATTCATCAATTTGCTCGTGTGATTGTTCTCGCACGACAGAAGGGCTGTCCCGGGGCGGAAAGGAGAAAAGGGGACCCTACTGAACTACGTTAGCTCTATCTACGGGTCAATAATAATATCATTCATCAAATTTAGTCTGTGACTTTTTTTTTGTTTTTAATTCTTCATTATCAAAATTCAAATTATTTTGATAAAAGTTTTCTTTCATTCTCAACTTCTCAAGAATTGAACTCGAAACAAATAGATTGTTGAAAAGAAAATAATGTGAAAATGAAATGTAAAATGTGATGACCCTTACCCTTACCCTTGCCGGTGTGTAAGTGTAAGTACAGTTCGAATTTGCCGACAGAGGATTGGATTGGAACCGAAGCAAAAGGTGGACAGGTAACACTAAGAATTTTTTCAAAAAGTTGTCCGATTTTCTGTATCCATACTTTGCAGCAAAGTGATATAGACCAGTACAAGTGTCTCCACTCCCATAAGCCGCTGCTTCCGTAGATGGCCGTCGATTTGATGTAACGCAAAACTCTACCCCTAGGTGGCGCTGCATGTAGGGTGGATAAACAATTTCCTGAACTTCGTATTCAAATTACGCAATAATACGTGAAGAATGATGGAAAATGAAATCTTGATTAATTTTTTTTTTTAAATATGCATAATAATTAAAATGGAAATGAAAAAAATTATTAATAAGCTACAGAACACAGTAACAGAAGTCATGGCTGAAAAAAAATATCTAGAAATCCAATATGTTTTCAGTTTTCTTTTCTTTTTCATTGCAAGCGGTGACATAGCAAGGATTTTTACTGAGGGCAGAACAAAAATGAAGTTGGGTAAGCAATTTAAAATTTAAATTTGAAAACTGAAAAAAATGCAGTTCTTATTTTCGTTTCAAAATTCAAATTTTCACCGACAATGGGGTCAATTTTTTAGAAATAAGTGAATGAAAATGAAAATCGTAGCTCAACAAAGTAATACATCACGGAAATGAGAATTTTAATAGCGATTAATTTCTGCAAAATAAAGATGAAATTGTTCAAAAAATGAAGAAAAATTTCAAAAATTTGTAATTGATATAAAATTTATTGATTGTAGTTGATACGTGACATTTTTTTCAAAATTTGATATGAGATACAATTACAAAAATTAAAATTCATGTTCAAAAAAGTGAAGGTTGTAAAATAATATGAAATTCATTAGTTGCAGTTGATACAAGACATTTATTCAAAATAAAATACAAGATACAAATAAATTTAAAATTCATTTAGTAAGCCTGGACATTTTTCTCAAATTTTTACTTTTAACTCCAAATTTCCGTTCTCGGTTAACAAAGGAACATAAAAAGAATAACCTAACAGTTATATAATATTGAACTATTTTGGCTGTAAGTTCTGCCTGATGCTGTTCGCAGCCAACTAAAATAATTTTTCTATCGCCTTCTTGAATACGATAAGCAATATTGAAGAACATATCACAATTCATACCGCCTTCATCTCTTTCTTCAGCTACGTAATTTTCCAAAATCTGAAATTTGAAACAGTATAGTGAGTGTACATGCACATCACCTCAGCTGATCATTGAAAGTAGATATAATATGTACTTACTTGTAACAATGCCCAAAGTTGGTTACTGGGAGTGTGGAGAACGCCATACTTATCTCTGATTTTAAAATAAATGCCTCTATCACTTTTTTCACCCAATACAGTAGTTAAACAAGAAGAACATTGGACGAATTTTTTAATTTTCTTGAAAACATAGCCAGCAAACAGTTGCATGGCGTCATTCGTGGCCAACGGCTCAAAAATTACATCTTCCAAGGAATCTGCAATTAAGAGAAAGCATTACACAAAAATATAGCAATTTTATAACAGTAATAATCACTTTAATGACTAAGTATACCTCCATTATCAATAATGCGATCTAATGTAAATTTCCAGTGATCTAATTTCTCTTTGTCATCCTTGCTTTGAACATCTGAAGATTTTAGGAAGTTTTCGACCATATAATTATTTTCAACATTACTCCCTTTAGGAGGCTGTACAAGAGAATAA
Source organism: Planococcus citri (assembly GCF_950023065.1). NCBI lineage: Eukaryota > Metazoa > Arthropoda > Insecta > Hemiptera > Pseudococcidae > Planococcus > Planococcus citri. The sequence continues at coordinate 51,290,516 of NC_088679.1, forward strand.
ACACATAATAATCTGAAGATGTAAATAAACATCACAGCATCTGGATGATCGTTGTTACCACCACCAGCACGAACCAAACCAAAGAAATGCTGTTAAAATAAGACCACAAATTACAAATATATACTATAGGTACCTACATATTCTGTAATATTGCTGAAATTGATTGATAGGAAAAATACCAACCTCAAGACAATCCTGGTTTAATTTTACCGTCATGAAAAATGACAGCTTGAACTCCGTTATGAGATAGTGGAATACACCTAAAGTGGATTTCAAGGTGACAATTAGCCCTTTGAAGGAATTTTCAGTAATGAATTGTCCAGGAGAACGGGTTTTCCATAATATTAAGTAATCGATGAATGATGAAATCACCTTGAAATTACAAATACAAAACAATAGGTAAATAAAGTAGTGAAAGCACAAAAATTAAAATAAAACTTGTCACTGAAACAGTGATTTGCTTACCTTATATTCATCACTATCCATTCGTAGAGCTCCTTTACCACTTCTAGAGTTCATCGCTTTAATCAGATCATTCATACGACTAACAAATTGACAGGTACCCTCGATCAGATCTTGAAAAATGTTTTTCAAAGATTCCAATGCAGCTGGAATTTCCTCTCCAAAAAACTGAAACAATAAAATATGAAGGGATTAATTACTTGAGTTGCTGTGTGCAACCAATGGGTGAAATTGGTCAAACATTAATTTAATTTCCATTTACTTGATATGCTAACGGAACATTCATTTTTTGGTATTGCTTTGGATAAATATGTGATCTTGTTAAACGAGGGCAGTAATGAATACCATCAACTCCTTGAATTTCAACAATTTTTTTCCAGTGAGACAAGTAAACTACGCCATCAGGAGTCTGTAAATAAATAAATCCAAAAAAATCATCTCATAACTAAATTCCTATTTTCAAAAAAAAGCAAACTTGAATCTTCATTTTTTCAAAAATTGCTCATATTGAGATTTGACAAGTTTTTTTTTACACTAAAAATGCAATCATTTTTTTCTTTCAAAGTTCTGAAATTGTGATCTGTTTTCAATTCCGTAAATGATATCTTTTTTGTCAGTACTCAAAATGCGATCTTATTTTGTTTAAAAAAATTCAATTTTTTACAAATTTCAAAAATATGATGATTTTTTTATACATATTAAATCTGCAATCATTTTTTTGGTTACAAAAATCAAAATGTGATATTTTTTCAAAAAATTCTTTCAAAATAGTTCAATTACATTCAAAATTTGGAAGAGGGGGGGGGGGGTGTATGGGTTTTCTGTAGCATTTTTCACGAAATGCTCTATAGACTAGAGATAGAGAACAATATTTAATTACCCAGAAGCTCTCCTGTTTCAAAATCCAGTTACGAATATTTTTAATTATATGTGGAAAGTCACTGACAAAATAAAGTTGCCTAGTTTCATCACAGGGATGGGTACAGGAACAATTTTCATCGTCCACTCCATTCAGCCGCCAAACACCACGATTCCAATTGGCGCCATCGGTAACTATTGCATCAACGTAGAAATTAGACTGCTCCAATAACGCAATGGCTTCCAACAAGATGTGATTCAAAGGATCAGCACGAGCACAGCCTTTACTGAGATAGGCACCAACTGCTTGAATCCATTTGCCGACGAAAGGTTGAAATAACAGCACTAGTGCATGATCGCCTTCAGAATTTTTCTGGTCCAAAGGGGTATATTCACCCAAATCAGTGAACCCAATAATTTTCATTTGGTGCTTATCGAATCGCAGATTAGGAGTCAAAGACATTTCGTCTATCACTAAGGAACCTATAATGAAACCACTCATTTAAATTTTAAACCAAGCAATAATATAACAAAGTTGAGCAAAATATGTATATACCATGTCTTTCTAATTCACAGTGTTGGCCATAACGATATTTTTTTTCGTTCCGTTATTTCGTTACGTTACAAAATTGAAATTTTTCTAGTTACGTTTTTCGTTATGGTATTTTGTAACGAAAAAATTTCTGTAGCAGTATTTTTTGTTACACTGATATTTACATTTTTTCGTTATGTTATTTTCGTTATTTCCGTTACAATTTTTTCGTTACAAAAGTGTTTTTTCAACGTATATTTTGATGTAAAATGCATTTGTGGCGGAAAAAATGTGACAAAAATAACGAAAATAACGTTACAAGAAGGTTCAAATACCAGTGTAATGAAAAATATAGCGTTACAGTTACAGCACTCAAAATCGGATAAATGAAAACACTGAAAACTCATTTTTTTTTACTTCACTTCAAATTTTCATAGCTACAGCTAAAATTACTCACAAATCAGAGTTTTTTTTAAGGGTTTCTTTTTTAATTTGTAACTAAAAAAATAACGAAAAAGGTAACAAAATTTTTCCGTTTTTCGTGACGTTACTTTCAGAAAAATATCATTACGTTACGTTTCAGTTACACAACATCACATGATCAAAATAACGTTTTCGTTACAGTTCCGTTACCTGTAACGGAAAAATTTCGTTATTTTCATTTTTCGTTACAGTTACCGTTACGGGATGCCAACACTGCTAATTCAGACATATCATTAGATTTCAGTTTCATTGCTTCAAAAATTTCACTCTGTAGTCCATAGGTGGGCTTGATTTTTTTAAGATAACGATATAAAGTGGAATGTGATGGTAACGCCATAATATTATTTTTGCGTAAATGATCGTAGGCTTTTCTACTGCGTATTCTTAACAACAGGCAGTGATATATCCAGTGTGTAGTGTACCGTCTACCCTGACCTTTAAATCGTTTTGAGGCCATGAGAATAGCGCGTATATTTTCTTGTTGCTCCGGACACAGATTCGCTATTTCACGATCCAAGGTATCCTTGTTTGTCTGCGCACATTTCTTCTGTGTACGAAGTACCGTTGTCAGTTTTTTTACCTGTACATCAGAAAGAAAATTAAATCCCTGAAAGCTGAATGAAAATATAACCATGAAGGTCTGTTGAGTTAGTAATTTCAAGCTACTAGTTTCACAAAAGAAGAACCAATGCGGACATCACAATACATGCAAAAGAAATTATTACCACTACCAGTCACCTCAATGTTCTCAATTGAGACCAAAATTCAAAACACTTTCCCTTGACTTAATTAAATTTAATTCCCACATACACGTGCTGTTAGTTGTTTATAACTGGGCTTACCAAAATAAAAAATGCTTACGTCAACAAAAACAAAATTACCACTCTAGTTGATCCAAGTATTCCAAGTGTGCGAAGTCCATTTAATTTATAATCTATGTAGGTATTTCCGTACATACAGACTTGCATGACATTAAAATGAAACCTATGAAACAAATTCATGTCATCAAAAGCTTTCAACTCACCCTATTAGCAGCCACTTTTTTTTTTGGTAGAGTTCTTTCCTTTCTGCTAAACTGGTTTGGAAATAGAAAACTTCTGAAAGCATATTCGTGACATTAAAATTGTTTTCATACATGTACATATCTGAACCAAGTTGAGAAAAATCATATAAGTATTTAAAAGTACAGCTATGTAACATGCATACTACACACTGAAAGCTTCAATACTCCGAAATGAAAAACACACAACCACACAAATGCAAACCTTGAACTGCAAACGAAGATTTCTACGAAAAATTGTTCTCAAAGAACTTCTCAATCTCCGAAAATACATTTTTTTTTTATCAGCATCACGTTTCTTTTTCTCGTTAACATATTTCATTTCGCGATATTTTATCAAACAATAACCACACATAACACAGTTGGAATTTTGAGAATCAACATAACCACGGCATTTACCTTCACCACTAAAATTTGAAAAATCAAAAATGTCATAATTAAATTATTGAATAAAATTCAAAAACAGAAAAATTCAGAGCACAAAATTCTGAATAATTGAAGAGAATATTCATTCAAAAAATTCAAGATGTAGGTGTACCTGCCTTATTTTTCACTTAGAACTTATTAGATGTTAGAGAAAAGAAATGTGATTTTTACCTAAAATTATAATCCGCGTTCTTACAAGGATGGATCTGATGAACAATTTCCAAAAGAGCCTGAAGATTGTTTGGTTCAATTTTTTTGTACCCAGCAATCGGTAACAGAATCCTCCCAATGATCACCTGTACAAAATTTCAAAAAATAAAAGAATATAATTTCAAAACTGATTGCATTGTATTATAATGATGAGAATCTGGTATTGATTTAATTGATTTGATTTATATTATTACTTCAACTTCGTGAGATTCTTTTATGATAATTTTTTTATCAACTCCTAGCTTCGCACCATCCCAGTGTAGGAAAATGAGGGTCCGATCTTCTGCAGCATAAAAATTATGCCACCCCGGAGGAAGTTGAAGTTGCCTTGCACTGAATTCATCTTCCAAGGTATAGGTGCTTTGCTCAATATCCATTAAGATGTTTTCTTCGGAAGTAGACGGAGGGTTGTTCTCGGAATCAGTATCAAATATCTAGGATAAGAAAAAATTTAAGCATATTATATGGGACATCAGAAGCAATGTCCATGAAAATTGAAAAATTACCTTTTTCCTGCTTTTTTTCACGTTGCTTTTTGTTTTTGATATTACGGAGATTGACCTTTTTTTTGGCGATTTTCTTTTCATGGTGCATTTTTTTGTAAGGTATTTCGGACAGTTTGGGAAGATACTGGGAACTGCTCCTTCCTTCAAATAAGCTTTATCCCGCTCCAATTTAAAGGTTTCATTATCTCCATTTTTATCTACTAAAACTTGAAATTGTTTCACCACTTCATCATCCCGGAAGTGTAGTTCGCATATCCGGTCCCCTGGCTTCACACCTTCGCGAGGAATACTTCTCTGCCATTGTTTCAAAAAATCTGGTGGACCCTGAAATTATAGAACATCAAGTTTTCAAACCAATGGACTTGGTCATGTCGTAACTCAAATTTTGGCTACTTACTTTGGGCACTGAAAATGTTCGCCGTTTAGGTTCGCCCGGATAACCACTTCGGCAATTGGGTACGCAGCAACAAGGCATAACTATTGATTAAATTAATTAAAACCATACATCATGTTGTCAAAATTTTCTAAATTTACTAAAATTATGGTGAAAAATCAGAAAAAATGCATTGCTTGTTATGGTTGTATTGATAAGGATAATATCCACAACGCTGCCAGCGCACCCTATTGGAGAAGTTTTGCGTGAACTCAGTTTCTGACTGCCATTTATGTTGCATGTATCCAAACCCTCACACATTAGAGCACCTCCTAGCGAAAAGTATGGAAAATATCGTTCTTCCCTGAATGCGACCACCCTTGAGCATTTTTATCACTTTTATCTGATGTCCGATGCTGCGTTTTACTTTACCAGTATACAAATTAACTAATTAAGTCACCTGCAATGGAATTTACTCAATTAATTTCGATTTTTGATAGAAGGAAATGATTACTAATACATATTATTATGATATCCGCACTTCCGCAGTAACATTAAAACTGTGGATGATAATATCATTTCGTGGTGTTCTTCCTTCGAAAAGAATAATACTCCTCCACATAGAGAGCGAATGGTCAGAAAGTGGGTTTTTTCAACTTCCAAGTTCTTTACGTACATCACCCCATGTCTTTCACCTCGATCAAAGTACAAATATTTAGCAATTAGCATCACAAATGGCAAACGGTACTGCTTCTTTCAGCTAATGTATCGAACGAATTTAGCGGAAACATTACGCCAACTACGAGTACAGTACTCCATAATTTCAATAGTTCATAAAATGGCCAAGTGCAACTAGCTGAGTACCTTTTCCTTGTAAACTTCATTTAATAATCTAATACTTCGATAATTTTGATTCATTGAGGAAAATACTAAATACATAGCACACTTTCCGTATGTTTGGCTGAGTATTTTTGAATGTAAAAAAGAATGATAACTTCGCTGTTTCATGGCAATAATGAATAATTACGCGCGTACTGTGTATCATTGAAAAATTTCGAGTCTATAAAATAAATTAATTAATTAATAAGATTTCGCACGCAAGTTGCTGTAAGTGTAGTAAAAATAAGTTATGATAAGATAAGAACTTGGAGACTTGAATCATGTTTCTGAACGTTCGTTCAGTGAAGGTGCTCTAACGTGTGAGGGTTTGGATATATGCATTTATGTTGGGAGTGGAGACACTTGTACTGGTCTATATCACTTTGCTTTGCAGGATAACCTGAAATAGTGAGAGAATTCATTATTCTAGTAGTCGAATTTTGTATCCATCTCTTATACTAATCTTGATTTATTCACTTTTTTAGGAGTGGATGCTGTTTTGTTTTTATTCTACCCTCAATGTGATTCACAATTTGACGAAGAAAAAGACGTAATAAATTGATACTATACACTACAGAGACGATGGCTGATTTTTTTAATGATACGTGGGATATTTCCATGAGTGTAATTCCTGATTTCAATAACGATTCTAAAACTGGAAATAGTTTTCTGCAGAAACAGTCATCGCATTGCTCAGCGGCGAGAGGAGATAATTCATTTTTTGGTTTATCTGATAACGTTCGTGCCTTGATTTTAAAATACAAAGGAATTGAAAAACTTTACGGTGAGTACTCTTGATTTAGATTTTCATTCGAAAATACAATACTCATTGTTTGAATTCGCAGAATGGCAAGAAAAGTGTTTGAATTTGCCAGCAGTCAAGAAGAGACAAAACTTGGTGTATAGTTTACCTACTAGTGGCGGTAAAACATTGGTCGCTGAAATTCTTATGCTTAAAGAATTGATATTGCATAAAAACAATGTGATATTTGTTCTTCCTTTCGTTGCTCTCGCACAAGAAAAGGTTTGGGAATTGAATTACTTATTTTATTCATCGATTCATAATAATAATTTTATTTTTGTTTTTTATTCACAGGTCCATTCATTATCACCATTCGCTTTGGATTTGGAATTTTATGTAGAAGAATACATCGGAGGGAAGGGAGTTTATCCTCCAAAAAAACATAGAAAAAGATCTGTCTATGTTTGCACTACCGAAAAAGCTGCTGGATTAATCGAGAGCTTGTTGGAAACAAATAGGTTGGATGAAGTTGGTATGTTGGTAATAGATGAGGTTCACTTGATTGGTGATGCCTCCAGAGGACCAGTTTTGGAAATGATGCTTAGCAAATTGATGTATGTATCAAGTAAGTTTCAGCTCCTAGAATTGTTGAGTCATCTTATGAAATCTAATTTGTTTTCAAATTTTTGATTAGAAAATATGCATATAATTGCAATGAGCGCCACAGTGGGAAATTTGAATGAAATTTCTCGTTTTTTAAATGCTCAATTATACAATCACGATTTTCGTCCCGTTGAGTTGATCGAATACATGAAGTACGAAAACAAGGTTTTTCGAGTTGAACGAAATTCCGAGAAAGGCTGCAATATTGTTCAAGATCGCGTACTCGTCGAAAATGTAAACATTTTTTTCAGTTCAATTGTTTCATCCCAAGCACTAGTTTGATTAATTGATGGGTAATTTTCAAATTTCACAGTATACTCCCGAAATGAAAAAAATCGATCCAGCTTTTCTCGGATTATTGGTTCATGAAGTTATTCCTGATGATTCTTGTTTAGTTTTTTGCTCCACGAAAAAACTATGTAGCAGTTTTGCGATATTAATATGTCGAATTTCTATGAGGTATCAATTCATTTATTCGTTAATTTTCAATTTTCAAGCACTCTTTATTTGAAATATCAATTTTAGACCTTTACGTGAAATCAAAGTCCAAGAAAAAAAGGCGTTGCTTGAAACAATGCAAGAAGAAAATCAAGGAAACGTTGATGAAATTTTGAAAAAAACTATACCTTATGGAGTTGCATTTCATCATTCAGGTACTTATACTAAAATAATATACCTAATTAAGTAATTACCTATATTTATGTGCTTTGATTTCATTTGTTCGTTAATTTAATGCACAATGTTTTTACAGGATTGACAAATGCTGAAAGAAAATTACTGGAAGAGGCTTTTATTTCGGGAACCATTTCATGCATATGTTGTACATCTACCCTGGCAGCAGGTGTCAATTTACCAGCGAAAAGGGTAAAATTTATGGAATTAATTGAAGCTAATAAATTAATTTTCAATTATTTCATCGTCAAAATGTAACTAGGTAATAATATCTTCCCCTTATGTTGGCATGGATTTTCTTAAACTGAGCACGTACAAACAAATGAGTGGAAGAGCAGGAAGAACTGGATTAACGAGTGCTGGAGAGAGTTTCTTACTATGCGAGGAACGAGATATGTCAAAAGTAATGTTTAAGTGAATTATATCTACGCATATATTATTTAGTACACCACGTCATGCATATGCAGCTCGATAATTTTCTATGTATTTTGCATAGGTACTTGAGTTATTGAATTCTTCTATGAATTGCTGTAATAGTCAACTGACGAGAAAAAATTTCGTGAATTTAACGATGGGAGCAATTGGATTGAAAATCGCCACAACCCTATGTGATTTAGAAAAACTATATAGCTGTACGTTGAATGTCATTCAAAATGAATCTAACGATATAAAACAAACAGTTATTCAATCAGTGAATGATTTGGATGACTCTGAAGCCATAATTAAAAAAGAAAATGACAAATTTTGCTTAACTTCGATGGCAAAAGCTGCACAAGCTGGTAAGTAATTTGGATTATACGTTCACATTGATACGTATCATATGATTTGAATAACTACTCGACACTTTTTTTTTTTTTAGCTAATTTGGATATCAATGAAGCAAAGCAAATCTATAAAGACTTATTTGAAGCTGTCGATAGTGGTCTATTACTTTCGAATAATTTGCATTTGTTCTATTTGATAACTCCGTACACGGCCATAGAAGATGTTAGACTTGCCAGAGATGTGTACATTTCAGTGGTAAATTCTGTTTTTGTTTTTATTTTTCAATTTATTGAATCAGAGAATTAAGTAGATTCAATTTTCAGTACAGTGAATTAAATCCTATTCAAAAAAAAGTAGCGGGTCGTATTGGAATCACGGAAGTTTGTTTGATTCAATATGAACGTGATGGAAAAGTGAAGGTGAGCATAGGTCATGTTGTAAAACACATTCTGATTTTCATCAATTTTACCTGTATCATCTATGTCCTAGGCGATTTCAGAAAACGTGTGGAATAGGTTCATTTCAAGTTTAATAATTTTCGATTTATGGAATAAAAATTCTATTTGGGACGTATCAAAAAAATATAGTGTGCCACGAGGAAATCTGCATAATTTTCTGCAGAGAACGGCCACATTTGCATCACAAGTACAACGTTTTACCGAGGTATGCCGATTTAAAGTTATTCTCCTGGGTTACATATATTTTGAAATAAGTATTAAATTCAATTCTGTTCAAAACTATATTTTTTTTGCAGGCATTAAAAGCAGAAGAACTTGAAAGTTTTCCAGTTTTATTGCAGAACATTTTGCCCAGAATTTCAACTTGTTGTAGTCCTGAACTGTTACCGCTGATGCAGTTACCAGCTGTGAAAATCGTGAGAATATTTTCGTAAATTTTCACAAAAAATTTCTTAGAATTCTAAGATATTTGTCGTACTTATTCATTTTTTAGGGAAGGGCTAAGCAGCTTTACAAGGCTGGGTACAAAAATTTACAAGATTTGGCGAATGCTAATCCACGGACTCTAGTGGCTCAAGTTCATCATTTACCTAGAAAAATCGCTTGTGAAATTGTTGCAGCTTCCAAGGTATCATGACGTACCTATTACCTAATACTTATAAGAGATTTTAGAGGGAAATTTTTATTGTTTGATTTTATTTTGTTTGCTTTGAATGTAAGTAATTTATATGATTATTTATTTTTTCATGAAATAATTTTCAGTTATTAATGCTTGAAAAAGCTGAAACATTACAAGAACAGGCCGATAATATAAAAGCAGAATTGGTCCCCGTGGAACCTTTTATTGACATCTCGTTCGGTGATATAACGAATTTACCAATTGATAGGTTCGTTTGTATACTCCAATTTCAACAATTTTATTTCAGATGTTGATTGTTTCATTTTTCAACTTTTTCCAGAATAAGTACACCTACAATTAAAAAGACCAGAATGATATGAATAATGTGTTCAAGTTGCTGTGATCTATTGAGGTAATTCTTATACTTAATACTCTCATGTTACGTTTTCATTTTTTTTCTTCTGTTGTGATGTAATTTTTAAAACGTCGCATTTTTGCTAGAAATAATCTTACTTCTTTTTTTTAATTTTTTACTATGATGAACAAAGTTAGTGATATACGAAGAATTTTTGTGCAGATGGACGTACATGTACTTTGATTTTATTTTATTTTGTTAATTGAGTGTATTTCAAGTTTAAACTTCAATTTTTTATATGTATTATTAAAGTAATGTTTACCATTAGTAGATTATTTATATATACTGTTTGAAATCCGGATTGAAACAAAAAAGACTCTTTGATTTTGAAAAACATGTTTTGTTTATGAAGTAGTAATCATTTTAATTTAAAAGTTACATCTCTGAAACTTGAATTTTCCAAGAATTCGACGATTATTTTCAACATTTCGTACGTGGCGAGAAATTTTTTTAAACACCTTTCAATAACGAAAGAATTTTAACGGTAGATACTCCTTTCAATTTTTTGTTCATTCTACTTCGAATTTCTTTAGCTAAACGACGTGAAACTTCTCTGGCATTATCTCGGAGATACGCACTAACCATTTCATTGACATGTTTATCCACCTCTACGGATTTCATTCCTTCGACTTTCAAACCGGTGTAACTGACCTAAATCATAATGATAGTAGGTATTAAGAAAGCTCATAATTGAACTGTTGTATGTTGAAAATTTTTTTGGGAAATTTACTTGTAAACTTTTATAGTTATATGATAACGTTAAATCTTGAATTTGCAACTCCGATCCATTATCCGTCACATCGATCATACCAAACAAAGAAGCGCCAATAATATTGATCCTAAATGAAATGCTGTTAAATGTTATTGTCCGTTTTTCAGAAGAATATTTTTTTAGCGCTTACTCTATATTTCCTTCTCCTTTAGCCGGTTTTTCGTAGATTTTCCCATTCAGTTTATAATTTGTCGTCAATTTGACGTTTTCTGGAGTGTCAAAGTTGATTTCTGTTGGAGCAGAGGTTTCTTTACCCGTACCAGATTTGCCTGTCACTTTGAACGTGCCTACTCCTTGTACCGTAAAATCATTGAATTCCAAATGTACGCTGTAGATTTTTTAAAAAATGAATCGTGAGTAATTATCAGTGAATTTTCAATTTACGAATTAAGAAAAAGCTGATTATACCTCGCGTTTCTCATTGTAACTTGCTCTAATATTGGTTCTGTCATGATAAGAGGTTCCAGTCGTGCTTCTACTTTATATGATTTTTGACCCTCATCTTCGATACGTTCAACTTCAATGTATTCGTCTGAAGTAGTTGCTCGTATGTAAGTTTGTAATTTCTTTTTTTTAGCTTTTTTATCTGAAAAATTAATTGCTTAAATTTATTTGTGTCTTTTTTCACCACCTATTTCATATTCGTTTACCTGAGATCAGAGGTAAACTTTTTCTTTTCGGGGAGTCTATTAGGTCTTCATCGTGTTTTCCTGACATTAGTAGGAATAATACAGCAAATGGTAAAATATTCGCGTCGGGAATAATTTCTGAAAGTGATGAAGTAGGTAATAAAAATATTTTACATATTGTTCGATTTCGAAAGACACATTCAAGTACCTACCTGATAACGCTTGCTCCATGATGAATGATTTTATTACTTCGCTGTAATTTTGTCAATTTATTGATCGAAAAATGTTCGCACTTATCAAAAAAACGAATTATTGTCAGAAAAGTTACTTCTTTCCCATGTTTTGTTTATTACTAAATAAGATAATTGTCAATTCGTTGCTAATTATCCTACTAAAAATTGAAATTTGAAAGTTGAACTTTCCTAACCAGCTGTTTTTATTTTTGCACTTTCCCTTTTTTTTAGAATTAACGTTTTTTATATAAAAAAAAACAACTTTTTTTTACCTTCTGCGCGTAAAATTACTAATTTCAGTTTTATATCTTGAAAATGTTTTAATCTTGAAATGAAAATTCTAATTTAACGAGAAATTTTAATGACAAATTTATTATAATTCAAATGAAGTGAATTATTTTCACTTGAAATACAAAATATTACCAATGCGTGGTAATCTCTCGAATTTTTCAGCTAAACAGAATATCTTTTCACAATTTTGGTATACTATTATCATCTTCCTTAACATGTTTATGTTTAACTTGGTGAACGATTTTGGCGCTTGAAATATTTTTCAATCTTGTATTTAATTTTGATTTAATTTCTCTTGATAATCGGCCAGAAATTAGGTCCATGTTTTCTTTCAAATATTTTTTCGTCGTATCGCTAAATAATTTGGAAATTTCGTCTTTCGTCATTCCCGCGAATAACAGACTGATTTTTTCCACCTGGGAAATATTTTAAAACATTATTACTACATTAGACTAATTTTAGTGATTTGATCTCATGAGTGAAAAAATATTAATCGTGCTTACTACAAGATTTTCAAATGAGTAAGATAAATCTAATTCCAAGATGTTTATTTCTTTGGTTGTTACGCTCACTTTAACTTTACCGCTCACGTTTACTCCGATCAATTGTATCCTGCATTTGAATGAAAATCAGATTCAATTTAAAACTGTATATAGGACATAGGTAACCTATCCTATGTAAATTCAAAAGATTTTTAGTTGAAAAAATTACTCTGCTGTGCCACTGTCGCGCACTGTTTTCCCTAAAACCATTCCATTGATAAAATAACGACAAGTAAGTTTCACGGTTCGAGGTAGATCGAATGTAATTTGAGCCCAGTCGTCTTTGCTTAAACTTTTGGTGCCTTGAATTATGAAATTATTGACATCGTATAAATGGACATTTTTCATTTGGAAATTCAATCTGAGATATCAAAAATATTTTGAATATTAGTATTGCGTTCGTAGAAAGAAGTTTTGCTCAAAAAATACTACTAGGCTATGTTTAATTTATGTTACTTGACATCCTTTTCTTTCAATACGAATACTTCTTGTTCCAAAGCGTCGAGTTTGAATGGTTCATCTGTTTTGGTGATGACTTTGAATTTTTCAATTCCATTGACGAATTGTCGTTCAACTTCCACTGTGCCATGAATGTTAATTGACATGGTACGAGTGAGATGTTGTTTTGACGATGAGGCAGACTTTTTCAGTTCATTTGACGAGTTATTTTCAGATTTATTCGTCAATTCCTTGTTGTCTTTGAGAAATTTTATAGTCATGAAGTTATAATAAGGTCTTGTTAGTTGGTTGCATATCCGTGTTTAATAAGTTACCTACTTCTTATAACTTACCAGTTAAACGCAGAACTCCTAGTTCTTTCAATTGATCTACCAACTCGTCAGTGTTCTCTCCAAACACCAAAAATCCGAGAATGGCTATAGGAACGATGTCTTCTTCGATGGTCGTCATTATCTAAAATCATTTTTATTACCATCATCAAATGTATTTCGTATTTCACTCCTGATCATAATATAATTTTAAGAAATTTACTTGATGTGATTAGGTAATTGATAGAAAAAATGAAAATTACTGGAAAATTTTGACCAACGACGAAAAAAGCGTAATACGTAAGCAATAATCAATTATTTATCCTTTTGATAGAAAAGCTTTATAAAATTCAAATAAAAAGGTGGCAACCAATTATTTACGAAAATTAGGCTTCACACACTTTATAATTTTTTTTTTTTTTTTAAATAAAAAAAATGAAAATAATCTTTTATTTCATCATCAATGATTTCGACTTCAAGATGTTTAGATTATTGCCTCACGTTTTAAAACTTTACTCCAATAGAGTGGATGTCAATGCGTACCTATTTAAAAAAAGAAAAAATCATACGACGAAATTCAATTTTTCAAACCAATTTAATGATAATTGGTTTTCATGTAACGAATAAAGCATGCGTTGTACCTAAGAATTATCGAATAATCTCCTTTCACAATTAAAACAATTAACAACAGAAAAATTACAAAATTTTGTAATTTGTAATGTTACAATTTGAAATGACCTCGATGTAATAATTCCACAATTTGGTCCCGATTTTTGCCTTTCAAAAGTTCATTGAATCTATCTCGTACTGTTGCAGATAATTTACGCGAAATTGTTTTCATGTTCTGTTTAAAGTACACTTTTCCAACTGCATTCAGAATTCTTCTAACTTCTGTGCTGGGGACGTCTTTTATGACCAATCCTGTTTGTTCGAACTAAATCAGAAAATAATTACAATTTATTGTACTTCATTTAATATTGTAAGGCTAGAAAAAATTATATAAAAGTTTATGTGTACTGTAGGTACCTCTAACATTTTGAAGTTGAAGTCGAATTGTAAGTTGTTGATTTTAACTTCTTCTTCTTGAAATGTGTGATCCACTTTGGTTTCAGTGGATACATCACTCAGAGTAATTCTGTGATTGAAAAAAAAAAACAAAAAAAAGGTCATGAGAAATAATAAAAAATCTACAATCTTCTCCGAAACTTGCAAATACAGAAATGATACATATAGGCAATCGATAGGTAATTATATTTTATAGTGCTTACACAGCGTTTCCATTCCCTTTAAAAGAGTTTCCATTGATGGAACCGCTTATATTATACATTCCTGTAATTTTTATGAATTCAAAATCTATTGTTAAACAACACTTCTTTTCCTTTCTTGTAGTGAAATCTCCAACGTCGAGAACTTTAACATTGTTCATTTTCAATTTAACTCTAAAATCACAGTAATATTACCTACTTAATCATTCGATATGAAGCAATTTGCACTGTAGTACCCCGTAGTACCTACATGCGCTAGATTAATGAAAAATATTTAGGGGAAAAAAATTGTACTTATACGGATACACACTGTAAATCTCTGGCTTCAACTTTTCCTTCTTTAAGTTCCGGTATCAGAAACGGTTCTTTCAATTTAATGGCCTTTACTGCGTACACATCGGAATTTTTACTCGATAATTTGCGTAATTTAACTACAAGAAAGAATATATTAAAACAATCCGGTGTTTCTTTGTTTGCGAATTTATGAAAAATAGATAGGTACTTATTATCTGATTCAACAGAAATTTTAGTACCTACCTACATGCAGTTATCATAATAAGACTAATTTTACGAACCATTTTTTGTTAAAAAGTCGAATGCCGCTTTCAAAATTTCTTTATCTCCATTTTCATAAACTAAAGATATTAGCATTACTAAGGGAATTAAATTTACATCGAAGGCATCCATTATTCCACTAAAAATTTTGAGACAAGTAAATAAATTTGAAACGTAAACAATGAGGATGCTCTAAGATTTTTCGTACAAAATCACTAGGATGGCCGCATATTACTCAATTATTGTTCAAGAAAAATTGAATGCTATGCTATTGCTCAAATTTCGCTTACCTTAATTTTATTTCAAAGTATGTGAGATGTGAGGCCTTTATATAATTTCGTCCGAGCGCAGATGGGTTATCTTATTCTTACATGTACATAAGTAGATCCCGTTATACATTTTCTCCATGAGGAAAAACTGCTTAGTCATTCTTCGCGGAAAAAACGTGTTCTCTGTAAATCTGTAATAATCACATGCGTTTGAAATTTAATAAAAAATGTTACAGAGTGAGAAATCATGAATAATGAGCACCATTTGATTTCGTTTAAGGGAGGGCAATAATTTTATAATTCATAGTGGACTGGAATCTATTTATGAATATGTATATTGCTTCTTTGTTTTATTAGAGATGCAATAACGGTGATTAAATTCACGAACTTCCGTACTTCGCATGTATATTTCATTCGGTGAAAAAAAAAACGCATGTTAGGTAATTAGGTATAGGTAGAGTAGAATTTCTACTCGTGGTCGCATGAGGGTTGTGGAAAATTAACCCTATGTGGACAATTATTCTTTTTGACAATTTGATTTAATTTTTTTGACATAATACAGGAAAGATTTTCTACACATGTGTGATGTACATTATTGTATGTACTTTTCTACTGTGTAGGTATTTGATGTTAGTACACAATGTTGCAAAATTTTCTTATTTCAGCATTTACTTATGTAAAAGATTACATTACGTCGTAGGAAAATTTGCAAAATTTACATTTGCTGCTTTTTCACATCGATGACGATATTGACGATATTCGAGTGTCATTTGTAACCTGTCGGCTGAGAGAAGTGAGTCTGAGTAGTAGGTAGTAGGTACAATAGCCAATTAGCCATAGCAGAATAAAAGTTTTCGTCTTTCGAGGAAATACTGATCTCTGATCAGGTTATGATTTCATTTCCTGTAAAAAAAATAAATAAATAAAAACACTCAGGAGAAACACTTTTGAAAAAGCTAGATTTCGTACAGATGATTTTTTTTAAAATAATGAAGTTGGCATGAAGGACGAGCACGGTAAATAGCATCGTAATTAATATAAGCCAATAATTTGAGCACCTACTCAATAGTCAATTCGTATAGTGTACGTAGGTACGTAAGTACATACATACACATAGTATATTACGTTCGTAAAAATACATAAGTACTTATGACGTAGTATCTAACTACCTATGTCCTATGTCATTTGTTCTAATTCATTTTTGTGTACATTTACGGAGACGGGAGATGCATGCATAATGAATATAAAAATGTACGAGCGAAGATATTGTACGTAGACGTACATTACATAGCAATCCAACAGTATGTGTCAAGTACGTGAAATACCCATCCACCAACGTAAGCTACACATACGTCATTTTGCGGGCGTCAATTGCGTATTTTTCTATACGTATTGTGTTAACTGTTGTTTTTTGTGTCTGTGTAGTTGTGTGTTATACATGCTAGTATGACTAACGTGTAGGATGACGGGAGAGGGGCAGGGAGTAGCGACTACGTCGCGTCGTACAGTACAATGCAGAATATTTACGTCGAACCTTCTAGAATTTCTTGGAAAACACTTCCATGAAATGGTGAAATAATTCCCCTCTTTCTGGTTATCGTCTTTATCCCCACCTCGTCCTGTAATTATTACAAAAATGCTCACGGTCTCGTTCCTTTCTAGTAGGTTTCCCTTAGCACAAACGGATGGACTTTTAGTTAAACGAGCGAATCGTTCAGTTAGTTCCTGTTGTTTCTGTACCCTCCTACTTCAACGAAATTTCTAGTTGTTTCTTTGTTTGGCGGCCATGTTTTATAACGATCCGTTTCGCCGTTTTGCGCCTCATTTGGAAGCTGAAAGTCCACTTGTGAATTGTGAAATGTGTTTGCGTTGTTTTGTCTTTAGTGTTTTGTATAATTTTTGAAGTTGAGTTAAAGTATAGTGATGTATGTTGATTCCTGCTGAAGTTTTCGATTCGAATTGGTATCTTTGGAATACGTTTTTCATTTTTCAAGAAGTTTTTCATAATAATGTCGGATTTGGTCGAAGTAAAAATGTTCTCCTGTGGCCGCATGACGCAATACGCGTCGTCGAAAAAGTTTTTACCAAATCTTGTATGTTACCCTTTCAAAACATGATGATTCGTAATTCTAAATAATTGTGGCCGAATAAGCATATAAGAAAAATGTTTTCATCAAAGATTTGAGAAAGTATGTTGATGACGTTGATGTCTACGTGACCGAGAAGTCACCTTGAATCGTGTAATGGACGTAAGTAATGTTTTCATTTTGTTCCGTGGTTTTCTGGTTTTCGTCAGAATCGGAATGTATTTTATATTTTATTCATGTTCTTTCTGTAATTTCTTCCAAAAGGCTTTCACCGAGCGTTTTTAATATTTTACAGTGCATTGATTCGTGTGGTACTGTGTGACGAAAGTTGTATTTCTTGATAGTAATTATTGAAGAACAAGGACAGATAATGCTTGCGTTCAAGTGCTTGATGATGATGTTCAAGGTGTACATGATTTTGTTCTTGTATTGTGTACAAACCGTATCTCAGTATGAGTACTTTCCATCAATATTCATGTGTAACATCGAAGACTGTTTAGTTAAACGTGTTTTGAAGAACCCAATAATCCGTAACAGTCGATTGGTTATATCGACTTGACCTGTTCCAATGTCCAGCTTGTTCGTTCCCATCGAGTTGAAGCGCTTGAAATATTTTTTTTACATCCTACGGTACGGCTCCCGAGATAACGTAGAACCATGTGTGATTTTGAGAATTCCAAAACTATTGACATATCCTTGGAGGTTGTATACGAGAACGGATAGTATTAATCGCTGGTGAAAGTCAATTCAGGGCTATCGAAGGTTTGGTTCTGAAATCAGTCGCGCCGTGTTACCCCGCTTGGTTTCATCGAGAAAGTAACGGAAGACTTCATTATTATTCGGGTTATCATCCTCCTGTAAATATTATTCTGTCGAGTCTAATGGAAGTCCCTCAATGGAATAGGCTTACTTAATTTAGCGAACTATATTTTTAGTTACAGTGCCTACAGTAAAGAAAAGAGAAATCCTTTGTACCGTTAACCTACTCAGTCACTCAAGTGTGAAGTTTAACAAGCATTTGTTCAGCTCGCTTTCCTAATCCGTGGTTAGTAGTAAACGTTATTGTCTTTCTTGTGTTTGTGTTAGTTTTTAAATTCATAGCCTACATTCTTGTCGTAATATTTTAATCAGTAGTAGGAGGTTTATTGCGTTTCAGTTAATTTGCGATGTATATATGTAATTCAAAATATTTTCTTTTTTGCGTAGGTTCATTGTGCGTTGCATGAGGTAGCTGTGGATAGGTCGATTCTATTTCAATTCTTACTGTTGATTTTGCGGCTCCTTACTGTTTTAGTGGGGTGGGGATCAAGCCAGCTCACATCAATTTTTTTATTTATAGTATTTTTGCAAAATGTATCAAAATCTATTCCATCCTATTTGATTGGTTAGTTGATTTGAGCTTGGATAATGCTTGTCTCCTTCATCGCTTGGTGTTCTGTTTGAATCATCAAAACCGTATAGTTTTGATGACTGTTTATTTTCTCTCTAATCCTCTGTTATCCAAATTTTGTTAGCTTTATTTGTCATTATCGCTTATTTTATTTTATTTCACTTGATGTAAATTTTTTTAATGAATCGTCGCTAATAATTTCGTGTTCGTGACTGAAACAATTTTTTGAAGTACTCCAGGGTGTATCGCATTTTTTCGATCTCTCCCCTTCTCCCTCCTCCACCAAACCAATTTTTTCTTTTATACGAATATAGCTTCAAAAGTGATATCAAAGGCGCTGTTTTTTTTTTCAAAAAAATTTCGTCACCCTGGATAGGTAACTCTTACTATTAAGTTCTTAACATTTTGTTTTCCCTTCTAAATTTTGTATTTTGTTTCTATATTTTTTGGCGTGACTGATTTTTCTAAGATGTAACCGTCATTGGGTCTTTCCAGTGTGAGTAATTAATCGATTGTTAACGAGTATTATCAGTGTTTTAGATTATTATTCATTAATATTAACGTACAGTATTAACGCCTAAATTCCTATCGACGGATTTCCCGTGTAATAGCGGTCGTCAATGAAAGATTTTGTATTTTTAAACCCTGTGTAAGTTTTTCTATCATTTTGAATGTGTATGACACATAATACTGTTAGAAAGTCATCGATGTAACTCGTGCCTTGATATTAAGTTTGAATTTGGTTTTGGTCATGTTCTGCTTTTTAGCTGTGTTATTTTTGTATTGCTGCGTCGTTGCGACTATTTAATTTTTCAGTCTATCGTAGAAGGTGATTCCAGAAGTCGCTATATTAATGTCAATTTATGGGGGATCTTTCTTCGAGGTACGTCGAACTTCAAATTCAATTTTCTGTCCTGAGAGTATCAAGAAGTGTGAGTCTACGGTTCCCAAGGTTTCGTGATGTAACATATTAACCCACGGTGTGTGGCGTAAAGGGCCGGAAAATTGGTAAAAAAAACTCAAACAATTTTTCCTATTTACGATCTTGTCGAGGTCATTATGTTATTCATTATTGTGTAACATTTTATTGATATTGCGTAATATCGTTAAATATTGTAGCTAAACCGGGTTATTGCTTATGCAAAGCTTGAGTGGGTTATCAATCGCCTCGGTCGCGCAAATATCAATCAGTGTACCTCTTTGAGTACGTCGTTAAAAATGGAAGGGTGCATCGATGACCATAGAAAAAATTACTCATCTCTTCGCAAGTAACGTATTTAATATTGATATTATAGGAAGTAAATGTGACAGGTGTTATGCTCTGCAAAAGGTAATTTTGATCCATCTAATATTTCAAAGCTTGTTTCTTGATGGCTTCAATCGTGTATAATGTATTTTTAGAGCTTACTTATTCACTTTGAATGAAACTTTGTACATGATCTTTTTTTTTGTATTCGATTTAAAAACATTATACGTTAACGTTGAATATTTAGTATGTGTTTGTTGTGTATTAGATAATTTTTCAAAGGAAACGTTTCGTCAACTTTTTACCTCGCTTCCCAGTGGTCGTAACGTTCACAATTCACATCCATTCCCAGCACACATTATTTTCGCGGTAGGCAATGTGGTGATTGGGTGTGGTGAATGCGTAATCGATACGGGTATCGGGTTTTATCGTTCGCAGTAATTTGAGGTATGATTTTCATAATTAAGTGCTAAATATCATACGATTTGTGCTCGTATAGAGTTAGGTAATATCTATGATTTCTGTTTATACTATCGAAATTTCAGTCAACTAATGAGCCTTTGGTTCGCATGTTTAGGTTATAACTTGTCCTTGTTTTCAGTTATTACTGTTACTCAGGTCTTTCTAAAAAGCATTCGGTGCGATTCTCGGATCGCAGGGAAATTTCATATATGAAATGTAAAATCAATGTTTCAAGGTTACTTGAGAATACAACATGACGATAGAATGACGTAAATTCAAGCTGCTAGCCTTTGAGCAATTTGTTCACTCCTCTCGGGTAAAAAGCTGTATGTATGGTATACTCCACAATTTATCTTTCTTTTGGTTATTTTATTGTATTCGGTAGCATTTGCGTGCTTCGATAATCTTTCGTTTTTGTGTGCCTATGTTTATTTGAATAGAGTTGTCCAAGAGCATCGTAATTTTAATAGGATGTTTTTTTTTTCTTCAAAATATCGAGATCTCAATACTTGTAATGCGGTATCATAACATTTACTTGTATAATATTTTGAATATTTATATGCTGCCCTTTCATCAGCATCTAGTTTACTCTTGAGTTGCGTTGGGCTGTATTGTTTGACGCAGTGAGTTTGTAGGTGTTCTTTTTTTTTTTTGTCAACAGGTTCTAAATTACATATGATTGATCAGTTGTTCAATACGATAGTCGAATTACCTACATTTTTTTTATTGGTTACAAATTCATGCAGATGATTGCTCGCTGGTCGGTAATGAGCAGGTATAACTTACGGTTAAAACAATTATTATATTTTTCAATGCCATGGCTATTTTTTGCGGGTGTGTTTTGTGAGTGTTCTTGTAGGAAATCGGTCCTTACCAAAATCGGTGTAGCTTAATGCGGCTATAAGTTCGTTACGCTTACTCGTCAATCAATTGAAGCTTTTTTCGTCAGGTATATAATATGTAATTATAATGTATGTCACAACATGGATATATCATTTTAGGTCTCAGACTAATTAGGAAGAAAATAGCGTTATCTGTGAATTTTACTATCCTTTATTTGTGTACCTTGCACGATAACTCCAGATAATATCTTTTTCGGTGAAGTAATGGTACTTTTATTTGATATTAAAATTCATGGAAAATAATTTGGTGTGTAACTTCAAGATGCATGGTTAATGATAATTTTATAGGTTAGTGAATGTTAGAAAAACGATTGTTAGAACTGTTCTAGGTCCCTTAATACCTGTTTCTAGAACAAGTATGAGTTAAAGTGTCCTGTTTGAATGATGATACGCTTTATGATGAACACAACATTCCTAGTAAATTTTCGAATCCTAATTCTTGAAGGAATGACGCGGTGTATTCAACCCGGAAAAAATTTCTAACTGTCGTGTTTGGTAATGTACATTATATGAGAATAGTAAATTGTCATTCTTTTGAGCCATCTCACTGTATAGGTAATATTATTACACTTATCGTGTGCTCAAGTTCTCGCGTAATATGTTGATAGTTTCAATTATGTGATGGTTTGAATAATTGTGCTTATTTAATCTGTACAGGTGTTAAGAATTTAGTGTGAAGTGGATTATCTCCTGGTCGGGTTTCCCATAAGGTGTGGCGTAATTTCGTTGGCGAATGAGTAAATAACTGTTAATGTGTTTGAATGTTGCTGATGGTCGTGATTTGAACTGGAAAGAAAGGATGTGGTATGGCGTAATTGTACTTAAATTGATATTATGGTGTTTCGTATGAATAATGTGATTGAATTGCGTAGCATGTAACATGATGTTTTGGAAATTGGTATCCACATTACTGTAAATACCTTAATGATTGTATGTATATGAGGTTATGTTACGTTATATGTATTCTGTGTGTAATTCGTGTAACTTACAGGGTTAATGTTGATAAAACTGAAAAGTATATTTTCAAAAATCAAGTCATAAATTTGGTGTAAATGTATAAATTGCGCAATATTTTGTTGAATGGTAGGACTTGAAAATAGGTTCGTGTAAATAAGCTAGATTTCGATCTACGGTGCGAAGTAATTTCGTCGAAGAAACTGTAATTGAATTTCCCAAGTACGTAATATTACTAAAGTAGAAAAAAAATTCGAGTAGTTTTCAGGTCGATGAGTCAATTTCGGTGTACATAAAGCTTGTCATACTTCGTTGTGTTTTTTTAAACGAATATCCGTGTGTGTTATGGTGTGATGAGTGATTCGCTTACGAAATGTCTTCGGTAATCGGTGTATAGTATAACGTTTGTTATTCGAGTTATTTGTATCTGTATACTTATTGAGTATCACCCTTTTTAATTTTGATTTACTTGATAATGTGTGGCAACTAGTCATTATATTAAGTATCGTTTTATTATTACGTAGGTGTAGTTTTACGCTCTCGAGTTGTACCAGAAATTTTGGTATTTAATAATTTCGTAGTAATAAGATGTTTTGCCTATACTCTCTCTGTTGTGTTCATTGTATTAGCTACATCTCCGTTGAGGGTTTAGATCGCGTCTATTCTCCGGTATCTTGCGGTTATGGTAGTACTGATCCCGAGTTAGAAAGGAAATGCGTCAAAGTATTTGTTTTCGGCGGATGACGTTATATCTAATCACATATTTCAATATTCGAGAAACGAGTATCATCTCTATTATTTTATTTTGCATTTTTCATCGTAGCAAGAGATTAATGTTTTGATTTTTTATGTTTTAACAGACATTTTCTCGGTGATGCAGGTGTTGATAAATCATTCTCAACATATCACGATTGGTTGATGATTTCCCACACCTTCGCGTCAATCGCGTTTTCGGTTAGAGCAGTATGAAGAGTGATATGCGGTAGGGATGTCTGAAATGTATTGAAGCTATTATTCATTTCGTAACCAGTATCACGTTTTATTATTTCTTTCGATATTATAATTCGAGTAATGTAATCGATTTTTTTCAAACGCCTTTTAGACAAGCGTCTGCTCACTTACGAAAATGTGATCTTATTAGCCAGATTCATTTTACGTTTTCTACTATGACTTAATCGAATAACTGTCTAGCACTCAACCTACTGTTTTCATCGTTCTTCGGCTGATTCAATTCTAAAACTTCATTTGCATGTGAGGATGTGGCAGTGGAGTGAGGCGATTTGATGCTTTACTGAGTTACTTGTATTAACACGTATCACTCCTTTTTTCTTAACATTGCTTGTAATGTCTGGAGTAATAATTTTTGACTTTTTTTAAAACCAGCCTGTTCAACGATTCTTGTTGCGAGTGTTTTTAATCACGACGATTAATCAGTAATCAATCCTCGAGTCTTGAAGATGATCGTCGTTTTCCAGAGACTAAAGTAATTGAAGTAATATATGTAGTCATTAGAAATCTGCGCGGATACCTAACTGAAATTTGAAATCATCAGGCGGTGAAGTCTTCTTTAACAACAAAGTTTTACTAAGTCATCCTTTTTTTTTTAGAACTACTGTAGTTTTACGTTATGTTCTCGGTGTGTTAATTTTTTCTTCAGGTATGTCGGATAAATCATATCCTGCAATAGGATTTCACTTCATTGAAACAAGTCCGTCTCTGTTTTCTTTCATCTCTGCTAACAATTCTTCAGTATTAAGACCACTGACTCATCTGTTCAGAAATCTGTGTAAATTGGACGTCATCGTATGACATTGAACCACTTTAATTTTGGGTTATCAAGTTATCAATTTTGAAGCTAGAGTAATTATCGCTATGTAAATCGTAATCGTATTTTCCAAAATATGTTTGAACGGTATTAGTCATTGATCGATGAAACCGACGAAGTAAGATGTCAAATGAAATGTACGAAAATCGAAGGTATCAACATGCAACGAAAGTTGATCCGAGCGTCAAAATATATGCCATACCTTGAAAATTTCAATTCAAGTTGGAGTTTCGTTATTAAAGCATAGTATTGCGTATCAGAAGTATTTGTATATGATAATATTCTATTTTTTCATCAACATTGTTCTCAACTGTGTTCCGTTTTAAACTTCATAGGTACTACATATCCCTTTCGTTTGTATTCGCTTCAGTGCCATCGTGTATTTTACAATATTTCGCAAAGTTGATTGACGAACGATCTCGGTGGTTTTCTGCGGCAAAAGTAACGAAGATCGTAACACTACACTAATTTGGTCTCCATATGAATTCTGTATAATCAACGTTTAGGAGTGTCCCAGCTTCATGAGTATGTGTTGTCGCTTGAAATTTTATAAGTATGATAAAATCGTGTAGTAGCCGACATGTTGGTCAAATGTTATTCTATCGAGAAAGGTTTCGGTGTATGGGTAATTGAGTACGTCTTGCCTTGCACGCTGGTAGAGTATTAGAAGTATCAATTTATTCTCAATGGTAACTATTATTTTTCAAAGCCTTGATTAACTATTGTATTATTTGTAACCAATCATTAATAGGTGCGTCATAATAGACACGGAGCTTAACTTCCGAAAAATCTTCGCGAATAATCTGACTGTACAGTGTACCCACATTTATTCTTCAGTATCCGCATACGAGTATTCTATACCAGTTGAACCTTCAAAGCATTTTCTTAACACCGGCTGTTGTCAATTTCGTATTATAGTTTGAATTTGAGGACCAAGAAAGCACAATGGGAGTGGGTTACATTAACCTGGTAGTATTCACTTTTTAGCTCTTGAACTTTTGAACTACTTCGAGTTATGTTTTTTATTATGCATGATTGATACATTAAGCTGATGTTTTAGCATTGCATGATATTGAATTAACTATTCGATACTTAATCAAAGGGATAGTAGCTACAAAAAATGCTAATCCTAACACATTGTGAGTTTGCGATAGAGCAGTTCTCTTTTTCTGGTTTCAGTTTTGTTTGATCAATTTTATGCTCCCTTATCAAGTATTGAACCCCTTTTTTTTACGTGTATGCCTGTATTTTTTTCTGCTAGGAAAATAGCTACGATAATACCAGTTGTTAACTAACCGTAGTGTAGAAGTGTACCTCATGGTTCTATGTATCATAATATACATACGTACATACTTCATATCAAGAAAACTAGTGTATTCAAGTTTGTTTGAAATGTGTGATTCCAACACTCTTGTATAGTGACTTTTTTCGATGCCAACTACTTGCTATCGCTTTTAGAATCTTAACTTGAAATTTGGTTCATGTGTGTATTATTACGCCTTGTTTTTGTGGTATTTTCCCCCATAGTTTTTAGCTATGCCGATCGCATTTTATTCGAGTCTAGACAATTGGTGCAATCCGTAATCATCGTTAATTAGTACGTACTTGCAAATTGAACGATCAGTTATTAATGAGTTGAAGTGGTTTAAATGAACCCATGTAAATAAAAATGCCATTCGAATGGTTACTCAAGTAATAATGTTGTGGTATCAAGAATTATGTACATTTCAAATGCTACTGTTTCTAATGCGTAAAGATTAAAGATGTAATTTTTTTCTGATAATTTATCAGGTGAAGTTATGTATCCAAGAAATATTTATCATCAAGGCGTCCGTGTGACAATTTTCCTTATCGTGCTATAATGTAAGGTTCGCACTCGCGAATTGCGGGTCCCTGATCTTGGGTGTACGAAAACGTAATTTTGCTAATTAAAATCATCTAAAATACATCGTGAGTAATATCATAGTTCTCCGCATGCTGTTCTTGTATTGTGTAAATGATACCTTTCAGTGCATTAGCCGAGACCTTAGTTACCATTCAAGTTGAAAAAAGTAATTTTTGAAGTGACCTATCGAGTATTCGTATCAGGGTATTGAGTACGGTTTATGTAATGTAAGCTATCATAATGGTGTATTTTTTCGTATTTGTGTAAAATTTTGTAGGCTCTTCATTTCTTCGACATCATTGTTGAAATAAGCTTCCAAGCGTATAACCCATTACAAGTATCAAAATATGATTCTATCCGAATTCGTATCATCAAATCAATAGAGTAGTTCCGTGATTCCGGTTAGATTCATCTTGACCAAAGTAACATGAGTAATTCGACGTACCCTATTAGCAGTGAATTTCTATCAATGTAATGAAGTGGTTGACGAAACCGATGCGTATCTTCAAATTTTCTTGATTTCCGAGACTGCTGTTTGAACACAAAAATAAGTTTTTGTAGTAACTTATTGAGTATATGTATCTGTTATTACAATTTTTATAACATATTAAGGAAACAGATTATCTCGGTTTGGTGTTCACTTTTTTTAGGCCGAAGTTGTAAAATAACGATATACGACCGGAATTGAAACAACATGTACTTACCTAAACCTACCTGTTGCCTAATTCGTTTTTGGAGTTACCCGTTGAGTATCGGTAGTAATTTTTACAATATATTTGCGGTATCACGTAAGTGTGCTTTTCGTTTTGGTGTAATTTTTTTATAGGCTATTAGACGTGATGGTATAATTATTACTCTACATTCATGCCAAGTTGTCACCGCTTCACCCAGACATTCTACCCTTTGCAAAAATTCATTTCAGTCAAATACGATTGTCTTTGAAAGTATAAATCGGCGAATTCGCATCAAATCTAGTCCTTATTTGAACTTTCTTTCATGTTAACCAGGTTGACTTGAGTAATCGGTTTCCGAAGAAATCCATCGAGTATTCGTATCAATTATTACGATTATTTCTATGTACTGCAAAAGTGTATTTTCTTGGTTTGGTATACTGTGTTTTTATAGGCATCTCAAAACGGCTATGAAACAAAATGGATATGATATCATTTTACCTTCCCTGAAACGTAGCAGAATTTTCTGACAAGAAATACGGTTTCCCCTGCAGCGTGAGCACCAATCTGGCCGAGTTCTCTCAAATTAATTAGTCTCAGCGTGCTTCATTTGGAAAGTCGTCAAGTTGTCATCGTTCATTCGTGGTAAACATGACAAGCTCAATACGTATTTTCAATCTATCTTCATTTTCTTGAGTACCTATTGAAAATTAAGGTTAAAATATGTAATTCGTTTTAAAAGTAACCCGATGTAATATTTGTGCCAAATTTCACTATTCATTCAATTTCTTGCATGATGTGTATTGGTCTCGTCTGTGTATGCATTTTTGTAGGGGTTTCACAATTATCAATTATGCCATTAAAGTTATATTTTCTGCGATGCTATCATGGTGCCATAAGTTTACAATTCGGTCTAAAAAGATACCTGCTACGTGTGAGTACGAATCTGAATAAGTTCATTCAAAGTAGCTGACGTCATGTTTTCTTCCGAAGTAACCCGAGGAATATTTGTATCGATTATTATTATTTAATTCATGTATCGCGGAAGTGTTTTGTCTCGTTTTGGTATGAATTTCTACAGGCCTAAGGAAATAACGTTATAAGGGTAATATGCCTGCAACGTGATCATTTTGCCAAATCCGAAATCATCAATCTGATGGGCTTCTTGCAAGATAGCCGACATCGGTACACCTTTTCCAAAGATCTCATCAAAGCTTCTCGTGCATTTACTACAGAAAAAGGGAATTCTTATCTACTCGTACCCAGAACTTGTAACAGAAACGATGCGTAATTTCGTAGTGTCCGTTTTCGATGTTTTCATGCACACTTCAATTTATTTTTGGAATAATCCTCCGAACATTCGAATCAGTAATTACAACTCAAGTACAGTATCTTTTAAATGCATTTTGTGTTTTTGATGTAAATTTTTATAGGCTCTTCAAAACTGGTCTTAAATGGCGGTATATGCGTCTCCCTCATCAGGTTCGAGAAAAAGAAACCGTGCAATCGTAGCAGAAATTCCGCGTAATCCAACTTTTTCTCCGAGGCATCAGTAACGGTTTGGCGAAATTTCTCCATAATGAAAAGCGTTGACTGATGTTAGCTGTAATTTACCCACCGAAGTCCTCTACCGTTGCATTTTCTACGCCTACGTGTGAACCAGTCAACCATTCGCTTCGAAATTATGAGCCAGTTAGAAATTTCAAGTGTCTTTGAAACGTTGCTACCAAAGTGCCAACCCTCCAGGTTTTTCATGACATCGTTCAATCTGATAGCTCCTGTGTAAAGGATACGCATCAAGGATCCCCGTCAACCTGCCCAGATTTTTCTCCGGCGTCTTATTTTAGAATACCTGTGTCCGTCCATCAGGCTATGCAAGGGATCGTGCAATTCAGTCGGCCCTCCTTGAAAGTAAACGTGAGAGGGGTTCAGTGCCAACTTGCCCAGGTTTTCTCCGGTATCCCATTTTAGGATACCTGTGCCCGTCCGTCAGGCTTTCCGAAGATCGTGCATTTCAGTCGGCCCTCCTTTACAAGTACCTTCCAGGGATTCTTTCTTCCAAGCATCGGCGCTAACCTTTGCCCAGCTTTTCTCCAAAGTACAAGATCTTCATCTTCAAACATCAGTGCATATTCGTTCGACTGTCATGTAAATTTCAAATATTTTGGAAGCAGTGCCACTCGCGCCCAGCCTTTCGAGAGATCGTATGGTTCATTAATCCAGCTCAAAAAGAAATCAGGGGCCTTCTGTTCAGAACTTCCGTATTAACCTATCTGGATTTTTGAAATAATGTAAGGTTTCTGTTTTCACAATATTTGTGTCAAACCGTGCGACTCATTAATATTTCAGATGTAACACAGGTGTCAACTCTTCGGGCTTTTCGGAAAATAGTGTTGTGCAGTTGATCCTGTTAGTAAAGAAACCAGAGTCCTATTTCTCGAGCAGTAGTGTGAACAACTGTCAACTCATCCAGATTTTTGCGAGGGTGCAAGGTTCCTTATTCGTAATTAGAATACCTGTGCCGGTTCGTCAGACTTTCCGAAAGATCGTGTTATCCAGTCGGCGCCCCCTGAAAAGATACCTACCGAGGGTTTTCTCATATTTACATCGGTGCCAACCTGTCCAGATATGCTTCAGTCGGCCCACTAAGAAAATAATTACCATGGGTTTTCTCTTCCCAACATGAGCGCTAACCGGCCTTTCTCCAGAGTACCGCGATTTTCATCTTCAAACATCAGCACCAACTCGTTCGGCTGTCATAAAAATCGCTGCCCACCTGCTAAGTTTTTCAAGAAATCGTATAGTTCAGTTAATCTGGCTTGAAAAGAAATCAGGGGCCTTCTGTACAGAACTTCCATATCAACTCATCCATATTTTTACAATAATGTAAGGTTTCTGTTTTCACAATATTTGTGTCAAACTGTGCGACTGTTCATTAATATTTCAGATGTAACACAGGTGTCAACCCTTCGGGCTTTTCGGAAATTGTGTTGTTCAGTTGATCCTGTTAGAAAAGAAACCAGAGTCCTATTTCTCGAGCAGTAGTTTGAACAACTGTCAACCCATCCAGATTTTTGCGAGGGTGCAAGAAGGTTCCTTATTCGTAATTAGAATACCTGCGCCCCTTCGTCAGACTATCCGAAAGATCGTGTTATTCAGTCGACGCTCCCTGAAAAGATACCTACCGTAAAACCTTCCGAAAGATTGTGGCTTCAGTCGGTCCACTGAGAAGATAACTACCATGGGTTCTCTCTTCTCAACATAAGCGCTAACCGGTCCAGATTTTCATCTTCAAACATCAGCGCCAACTCGTTCGGCTGTCATAGAAATTTAAGTGCCTTCAAAATCGGTGCCCACCCGCTAAGCTTTTCGAGAGATCGTATAGTTCAGTTAATCCTGTGTGAAAAAAAAGCAGGGCCCTCTGCTCAGAATGATGGTTTTAGCCCGTCCAGATTTTCGCCAGAATGTAAGGATTCTGTTTTTGCTGCTTTTGTGTCTACTCGTACGACTGTTCACTAAAATTTCAGATGTAACACAGGTGTCAACTCTTCAGGCTTTTCGGAAAATTGTGTTGTGCAGTTGATCCTGTTAGAAAATAGACCAGTGTCCTACTTCTCGAGCAGCAGTGTCAACAACTGTCAACCCATCCAGATTTTTGCGAGGGTGGAAGGTTTCTTTATCTGTAATTAGAATAATTGCGCCAGTTCGTCAAGCTTTTCGAAAGATCGTGTTATTCAGTCGGCGCTCCTTAAAAAGATACCTACCAAGAGCTCTTTCATATTTACATCGGTGCCAACCTGTCCAGATATTCTCCAGCATCTTGTTTTAGAATACCTGTGCCCGTCCGTAACGCTTTCCGAGAAATCGTAGCTCAGTTGGCCCACTAAGGAGATTACTACCAAGGGTTCTCTCTTCCCAACGTAAGCGCTAACCGGTCCAGATTTCCTCCCGAGTACGCGATTTTCATCTTCAAACATCAGCGCCAACTCGTTCGGCTGTCATGGAAATTTTAAGTGCCTTTAAAACCGGTGCCCACCCGCTAAGCTTTTCGAGAGATCGTATAGTTCAGTTGATCCTGCGTAAAAAGAAATCCGGGGCTTTCTGCTCAGAATGCTGGTGTTAATCCGTCCAGATTTTCGCCAGAATGTAAGAAAACTGTTTTTGCAACTTTTGTGTCAAACCGTGCGACTGTTAACTAAAATTTCAGATGTAACGCAGGTATCAAGTCATCGAGCTTTTCGAAAAATAGTGTAGTTCAGTTAGTGCTGTTAGAGAAGATGCCAGGAAACCTTTTTCTCGAACACCAGTGTCTGTCAACCTGTCCAGATTTTTACGAGGGTGCAAGGTTTCTTTCTTCATAACTTCAGTGCCAATCCATCAGGTTTTTCGAGAGGTAGCAGAAATAGTCAGATCGGGTTCTTCCCTCCGTGGTAGCGTTTCCATATTCTTATGCTGCTCGAAAAATGTCAAATATGAGTCGACTTCAGTCTTCGTGACATCAATATCACCCCGCCAGACTTCTGAAGATAAGTTAGTCTTTGTAAAAAAAAACCATACGTGTGATCTTCTAATCATCGATGCCAAGCAGTCAAGTCTATGAGATAGAGCAGGTGTCAGTCCGTTCTTCTCAGGAACATCTCTAAGGTCTTCCCTCATCTGTATCTACTATTCCAACATCTAGAGAGTTAGCAGGTATCAAGTCCGCTTTCCTCTAAGTCAGATCGATTCATTCAACATATTTCCTCACCTATGATGCTGTTCAAAATTGGGAAAGGCTTCACCTTCACCCGCCCTGCTGTCTAAGTTCCGAACTTCCACTCAAAGCAGTCATGGCTTTCTTCCTAAGCTTCGCTTAACCGTTTCATTAGAAATGACCTTCCTGGCTCGCCGATCTTAACTGAGTGAGAAAAAATAGAGTATAACGTGTATCTATATATTTCCTACTTGAATCGTATTCAGGGTATTAATTTCTTTATTATTGCATTTTACAGGCGTATAATATTGAAGGGTGATTTGTTTACATCGGTGCTAGTACTGTAGAGCTGATTCCTATATTATACGTTTGTGTCAGTTGCCTAAAATCAGAAAAAACCACTGTACCATTTACCTGGAGTGGTTCATGAGCGAGCATTCTTCAGGTGTTCTGATCTTCGTAAATTTATTGGAAGTTGTAACGAAAGCTATTACGAGAGTCCATATCCATCGAGTATTTCACCTGCAACGAAATCTTGTATCTACGTATCAAATTTTAGTTTTGATAATGTAATTTAGTGCTTCTTACTGTTCTCTCCTGTTGTACATGTACAGGTCACGTGTTCGATATTCGATAACGAAGAAAAATTTTCGCGTTATTCATCGGTACTATTAAGTCATTATGAAATGTCAACAGCTACAACCATTTTAAGCCGCCGAGTTTTAATCTGTGTCAAATCACTGAGATTGTGGTGTAAGGTTCTATACTAGTTTAGTCCCAGCTGTTGAGATTCACGTCCGATAGAATAGAAGCAAGAAGTCTAGTATTAACGTATCGAATTTTTGTATAGTATAATTTTGCGATGTGCATTATTCGTCTGATCTACTTTTACAGGTATTTAATTAATACGTGTTGCCATATTGAAATGTTTACATCTTGAGCAAGTTCTTTCGCAAGAATTGAGAAGCGCGACTAGATTATAGGCAGTTCTTCATTTCGTGTCAGCGTTTCCCTAAATATCTTACAACTATGAATGTTAATACGTGATACACAGTCTTATCGTTTGAGGATGCATTGGTTGATAGAAACCTAAAAAATAGTATTCGCGTATCGAATTTTCAGTTTGTCGTGTTTTTAACTAATTATTTATATGGTGTGTTTTCTGATAAAACCCTTACAGGTGTAGTAGTCCATGATCTTTCAATCACGCGGTATCTTGAAGCGTTCTATTTGGTGCTTATTACCTGTAAAATGTAGAGTGCTGCAGCATTGCAACAGTTACACGAAAATTCAATAGCGTAGGCCTATTAGCGAGTACATTTCGCATCAACTTTTCCGCAAATATTGCAGTAATGAGTTGTACAGCATATTTCAAAGCCGTTTTTGTTTGAGAATGCCTTGGTGATAGAATTACGGAAAATACTCGTAGTATTCGCGTATCAAAGTGTTGCTTAGATTTATGTTTATTGCAATTTACTTATACTGTTTTATTCTAATATGTCTCACAGGTATATCCTACCTTAGATTTTCTAACCTCACAAGTTTCTCTGAGACGTACCGGTAAATGCTACATACCTTATGCCAAATGCTGCGTATAATCTTACATCAATCCTGAGTCATTTGAAAGTCTTGAACTCGTTAAAGTTGTGTTTAACAACTTTGGGAACTGCGATGGTTTTCCTTGAAGTGAATATTATTGTCTACAAGTCTCATAAATCAGATATAGAATATCATTCATAGTATTGAATTCATGTCACCGTGTCAAAATGATTCTTCTGTTATACAAACCGCCGGTCGAGCTGAATCCTTTATGAAGGAAAACCCCGTTTAATGAGTCTTTTTTTCTTATCCTTTCTCTTATGTTATCGTATTCGTGTATTCATATAGGTACCTTTCATCTTACTCTTACAGATTAATGTTCAATAGTACCGACTGTTAGAATATGTTGGTTTTGAAATCTCGGTTTGGCCCTTGCCAGCAATTTCGACTTTCGAGGAGCATGAATACATATTGCGACTAACCTGCAGAACACTGGTAGTTGAGGAATCTTGGGGTAATCGAAAAAGTTGAAAGCATTTGAGGAATTGAGTTCGCGATTCTTTCATATTGGTTGCTGTGCAGACCAAATCGAAGTTTAATTGTTGATAGTGTGCTAGAAGTCTACAAAATCACACATGTGTCATGTTATGAGTATTGACGTATCGACGTTTAATTTTGTATTATTTCATTTTTATTTTACTCATGTCATGTTACTGTATTACGTCTTACAGGTATCCGCAGGCCTAAATTTTGCTGATACGAGTACTGATTTCCATCTGTAGAATTCTTGAGAACGTACGCAATGCTGAATGTCGCATGAGAACTACAGGAAGTTGAGATTTTGAGTTTTTAAGAAGCGATTTCCGTGTGAATTCAGTTTATGGAATGAGCTCCGTCATCAGTTTATTATGCCAGCTCGTCTGATGTAGTGAAGCGTACTTCTACTAATATACGATTCGTGTTATCGATACTAAATGGAGTATTAGTGTATCAAATTTTAATTTAGTATTGTTTAACTTGTTTGTATGTTGATTTGGCGATTACATTTTCTCTTACAGGCGTATCGCGTAATCTTTTGTGCTATGAGTTTGACAACAGTAGCTTTCAAGTCTAGTTCTGCTCATATTAGTTGAAATTTGAGACCGAATCATATCGTGAAAATGATGAGGTTAAAAATAGCCTAATGAAATATGCACCGCGTTTCTTTTACGCAATGAATTATTATAGTGGCTGCTTCTCGAGGGTTTCTGTATGTATGGTACATCTATATGTATATCAAAATTACTTTTCCTAATTATTATAGTCTTTAATTTTGCTTAAAACACGTTACTAGGCTATTATTGTTGTTTGTCTGTGCGTAATGGTTTTCAGCTAGATAGATTCAGACGTTAATTTACCGAAATCATACCAGTGAACGTGATACATAATGCATTTGTGTGCTTTTTCGATTTGAGCTTCGTGATATTTGATCGGTATAGTAAGAGCGAACTCACTGATTTAGATGTTGCGAGTACGCTGATTATTTCATACCGCAATCTGTGTGAATAACTGGGTATTTTTGGTAACGCTGCATTAATTATCGAGTGTTATTTGTATATATTATCGCACGTAACGTGCGTGTGTTGATATGTATTTGTATGTATAATGTTTCTATTTAGAAGGTATCGTGTAAGCCATACGTGATTACCTTAAAGATGTTAGCTCATGATAGGTCTGCCTTACGAGTGCTTACGATCATGGTGATCGAGCTCTCTATACGATCAATGCGTTGCTGTAGTTAACGAAGAGCGTGTGATGCGTTTGTTAAATTTTTTGTGCTACGAATTGGCCGAATGTGTCCAACGTATTCGTGTGGTGTTGCTTAACAGTCTTCAGGAGAGTTCAGAAAGCAGGCTTATGCGAAGGGTCGTACGCGGAAGCCTTTTAAATGGACCTTATGCGCTAGTATTTCGTATCAAATTTTCATTTTTTTTTTACTTTATTCTCTATTTGTGTGATTTTTTTCACTGCGTTTGTTGCTTCGTATGTATTTTTAGGTCGTGGAATTACATATCACAAGTCGCGGAATAATTTTTGTTGATCGCACATCGCTATTTCATGTAGAACAATATACCTAATCATTTAGTAGGGTTCGCCTAGTCATGGAATATAACGGTGTATAAGTATAAAGAAGTGTCTTGACTTCATACTTTATTTATTATTTTGTTTCGTGTTGATGCTTTCATCTTTGTTTTGTATCACTATCTTTCAGGTATGTTATATGTATTTAAAATCGGGAAACAACTGAACAGATTTTTTTCGCGAATGCCCTCCCAGGATTGTCAATCATCTTCGACAAGCCTGATTCTATCGCTGTTACTAATGATTAAACGTAATATCAGACAACTCTATTTTAATCGTTGTAAAGCTAACAACCATTGCCCTTAAATCACAAGTAACGCTTGAGAGTATCATATTTCTCCTCGTGAAATGTACCTAGTTGTTTATTTCGCTATACATAGAGTTTCTTGTCACCTTTTTGTGTTACGTTTATAGTGGCGGAAATATTCGCTTTTTTTTTTTTCTTCTTGTTTTTGCTGGAGTTCTAGGTAGTGTACTTTATGAAGATGTGTTTGCAAAAAAAACAATCTGCGTGAGATCCCTCTTCGAAGGAGATTACGAAATGGTCGAATGATACTTAGTATTATGATTTTAATGCAGTAGAATCTAAACGCTTCCGTTATATCTTCTACCTTTTGTATTCTAATCTACTATACCAAATACTCATTCTGGTGTTTTGTTGATCATCATTCAAATCGCACGTCAATCAAATTCATCAAAAATTTTGAGCATGTGTTTTTCAGGCTTTGCCTAATATTTCGATTTATATAGCCGAAGTCGTGAGTATATTGTACTAAATTTTATTTATTGTAAATTTAGTTTGGCTAAAGGTGTCTTAATATGCAAATTAATGAGTGAAATTTATATAAGTACCTGTACTTCTAATCGCACTACGATATATCTACCTACCATTTGTTGTTGTTGTTGTTGTTGTGCATGTGATTTACCATACCGCAGGCTTCAACGCTGTTGTGAGTTGGCTGAATTCATCTGACCTATTTGGTGTGCGCGTTTAGAAAAATTATCTAAGGTTGATGGACGTTATACGTTATCGCATCTAAAATAAATCGCACGCCGGCATGTATTTTGTGCAGATCTACTAGTTACCTACTACAGATTTATCCACTACCCATCTTCGTCGGTATTCAGGTGGAGACTACGCTTATACTACTTTTGAACGCACTGGTATTTTGTATATTATCTTTCAATTTTTGATTTTTGATTAATATTATTAGGGAGTTCGTAATTGCTTTGGTTATTAAAAAGTGATAATTCGAGCATAATTTTCGTGTGAAAATTTTTATTGTGTATGTTCAGGATGGTTGAATAGATGTTTTCCGTCCAATCTAATCGATTGCGTATTTAATTAGATCGCTGGTGTTCCGTTTTAATCGCTAAAATGCCTTATTATAAGTGAACACTGGAACAGTGAGTATTGTAATCCTATTTGCTACGATAGTTTCGTTAACTTTGATATTCCAGGATTATGAGTTTATCGCATGAAAAGTACACATGATTTAGATGAAGAGTGTTGCTGAATTTTTTTTGTGTAGTGTTCGTATATCTTGGTTCTTGGTATAACGTATCACAGGGTATTCCGTGAAAGATGTGAAATGAATGTGAGTATGGGGTTTCATTTTATTTGCTTAGGTAGAAAAAAAACTCGAGGAATGATTTCAGGAGAATAAAACAAAGATGCAGATAGGTGACGTGATAAAAATCAATCAATTTTGAAATTAGGTGTAGCGATAATATAAAGGTGTTACAACGTTCAACGACTGGAGGTTGGGTTAAAATTGGAAGAGATACGTAAGTACCCACACATGACGCATTTTTCCCCCGGTTATTTATAAACTATATTTTTGAACCCTGAGTATGGGTATTCCACTTGAAAGATCGTGAGTACAATTTTTTTTTTCATTAGTTTCGTAAGTAGATTAAGTTCACTCATAATTCTTAGTCGATTTTTTTCGAAGTATTTTGCCTGAACTCCCGAACGTTTCGAGAAAGTATATGGGATATTTTGAGTTTATTATTAACGTCTGTGAGTATTACCTACTTGATTATTTTTTTTTTGTTAGTGAAAATAATGTTTTAGAAATGGGAATACATCTGTCTACGTGAAATCATATTGTCAAATCAGTCAGGTACCTAACTTCCTATCATAAAAATCATAGCAAATAATTTTCATAGTCTGCAGCTTTATAGCTGCAGTTTTGTTGTTTAATTTTTTTTTTCATTTTGAATTCATAGGTCTTGAAAACAATGCGGTAATTTTAATAATAAGATTTATCGAATGAAAAAAAACTGCTGCAATTTTTTGGCGTTTCTTGGCAACTGTCAAAAATTTTCAAATTTTTTTGGTACTAAATAGTTTTTTTACAGATTACATAGATCAGTACCTTTTTTACAGGACATGTAAGTAATGTACTAAATTTTATAATATTTGCATTAGTTGGGGACATGGGAAGGGTTGGTTATATAATTGATTTCAGGTTTTATCAGATTAACCATCGTGTAAATTACTTATTGAAAGCGTCGAATGAGTGAATGTAACGAAAATTTTGTATGTGAGACGTCCCGTCCTTCGTCTAGAATGTTAAAATTGACCTGAGCGTTCTTAATCCACAATCCACAAGGTGTTTCGTGAGTACTTTTTTTAAATAATAATATATAACATAATATTTTGCTTTTGCCAAAGTACATGTTTATAGCCTTTTGGGTGAGTTAAAAATTCAGCATTTATTATAATTTTGGGTGTTGAGTTATTTTTTAATTACGGTATTTCTTAATTGAATATCTATATTTTTCCCTGTAACCTTTTGTGTAAAATTTCTATGCACTTGAATATTTAGATTTTCACGAACATAACTCGCAATTAGATTTAGAAACAAATAGCCGATATAGCTAGCTACGAATACTAAAATAGTTATTTGACGTTGTCGAACGACGCAGCAATACTCCAATAACACAGATTTTCCATCTAGTTGTGTGGATGAGAGCGGTTCGTTGAATGTCTTCTCTGCTTGTACTCGGAACTAACTCCCCGCCGAGCCCTATGGGGTGAAAAGGGGGCCTGGGCAGGGCCATGGGGGAAGTTCCCATGGTGCTCAACCAGGAGGTAATTTGTTTCAATTTCGATCTCGTGTTGATGAGGAGGTACTCCAGTAATATTGGCTGATCTCGTGATTCATCAGTGAATGTGGTCCGATGGTTCGATTTCCAAGTCTCCTTCTTTTGCGAAGATGCACGGTTCAGATCTCACTGGAATCAATGTGTAATATGGCTTCGTGTTTATTTTGCTTGTAATTTATTGTGGTATTTGGATAAACATGAGAAATATGTATAATATGGGTCACTATGGTGAATTGCCCAATGGTTGA
The DNA here is from genome assembly GCF_950023065.1 of Planococcus citri. Classification (NCBI taxonomy): domain Eukaryota; kingdom Metazoa; phylum Arthropoda; class Insecta; order Hemiptera; family Pseudococcidae; genus Planococcus; species Planococcus citri. The sequence goes on from NC_088679.1 coordinate 51,329,099, forward strand.
CGGACCTAATTGAAATTGAGAATTTTGTTTCATACAAACTGGATGTGAATTTTAATTCACGATAGTGACCCATACATGTAGACCACTAACTTGTAATAATGATGAATTTATCTGTTTTTGTAGTTAATTGTTCTGTGGTGAACTTGAAGCTAAGTAAAACAGATATGAAGTATGTAAAATCAACAGACGTGGTCTGGAAACATTGGAGCGTTTTATTGAAATTTCTTCAACGAATACCGCGCAGTGTCTCACCACAGAAAATTGCTGATGAGTGATGACATGAATGTATTTTAATTTCATGATTACATTTATTATGCAGTTTAATTTCTGATTACGCTAACTGAAAGTGGCTGGGTAGTCTTGATACTTTTTTGCCCTTGCTAAATTTGTAAAAATGGTATTGGTACCTTCTACCTGCCTACTTTTTAATTAGCAGTTCTGAGTTACGGGTTGTTTTCAATTTAAATCTTTATTATTTGTATGATTGATCATGATGTTGTCTTTTAATGCTATACTTGATCGATCATAAAATGACAATTTTCTATGCCTGAATAATTTTCCTTTTCGAAATCGAAGAACTTGAGTTTTTATTGCGATCATTGGGCTATTTGTACTTGATACAAAATAAACATAATTTTTACTGAAGCTATAATCTATTTCAATTATATAAATAATAGTGACTGTTTTGAAAAGCATATATTAATGGCAGAAGAAAAGAAAAAAATCAAACACAAAAGACACTTGAGTGAAAAGTTGATTGAAAGAGGAGTATTTTATGGGAAATACACATACATATAATAGGGGTACAACGAAACGGGAATGGCACTTTGAAGTACAGAAGACTTATGTACTCAGAAGGTTGAAAAAAACTGACCGTTGAATTTTTTTTTGATATCAACAGAATTGACTTCTGCTGATTAGGAATACCTATTTCGTATTCGAATCAGTTTATCCTGCAAATAATCGGCAGTAGTTATGTTTTCGTTTGTGTTAATAAAATTGCATAACCAGTTTGCCGTAAAAACATTATCGAACTCACGAACTGCCTCATTCTATTATTTTATCTACAAAAAATGTATACCATTTTGCAATCGAAGGAAAAATTTAATGCTCCAAAAATAAAATTTCATTCGTCTTTTTTTTTTCAAGAGTTTCAACAGTTCACAACAAAAAATGTTTATTACATCCCAGCAAAATTGGAAAAAAGTGTGGGTTAAAATAACTCGTTTTTCTGATCAAATTTCATTTTGGAATTTTGATTTCATCAAAATAATAACTTGGCTTAATAATTATGAAAATTAAAAAAACATTTTTTTTTTGAGAATTAAATTAACAAAATTTGTATGTTTTTGAACAATCCATCCTTTTATTGTTACAAAACCGTATACAAAATTTTTTTTCTTTTCGCTACCTCTAGTCCCAAAAGTGAAAAAGTTTTGAAAAAAAATGAAAAACAAGCTATCAGCTATTCGCTGATTGCAAAGGGTTTTTGCTTTTTGTTAGGTGCTTTTTTTTATTTTTTATTTATTTTTCGTAAATTTGATCACAGCCAAAAGCAAGAAGAAATTTACGGAGTAACGAATTTGCAAAAAAATTTAAAAAATAAAGAAAACTGAATAAAAAGCTTCTGGCTTTCGCTAGCTTTTAAGTTGCTACTTGCTTAGCTAACAATAGCTTTCAACCCCCCCTACTTCCTCAGCTTTCAGCTAGCTTTCTGCTTTCCTGCTTTCCATCCCTATTATCATTTATCATATGTACATTCAGTCATTCAGTGATAATTAATTAGCGTAATTAATTAGCAAAAGCAAAAAGCAAAAGGATAAAGATTAAAGATTAAAGAACATCACACATTTTCACATTTCGTTAAAACGTCGCCTATACGCGGCGCTGACGTCACACAGACTCCATGCACTCTCCAATCCAAATCACAGAATGGGTCTCTCCGAAATACTGCTCGCTGATTGGCTACAAATTAAATTGAAAATAATCAATTGCAATAGGGTTTATGCTGCTAGCAGCAAAAACCCTAAAAATTAGCAATTTGTAAGGTGCCTTGGAGGCGATGGGAAAATGGTTGAAATTAGAATAAATGATCATTATATCATGTGATATATGTTGAAAAAATTTTTAAAATTGTAAATAACGAATTTTTCATCCAAGAAACTAGTATGTGCTATGCTGGAGTGGTGGAGAAGATCGCGAAATTTGACTACAAGTATCATGTGATTAAGTATTAATTCATGTTTTTTGTTTTTTTTAAAATGTGTGTTGGAGATGGCGAATTTTTTTATCCAAAAAATTGTAGGGTGGTATGGCGAGGCGAGGAAGGGGGGTTTAAAGTGAAATAAACGATCTGGACCTATCCTCGTATTGGTTTGGCGATCGGCAAATTTTATCACGGAGGTTTTGGAAATGGGGTTTGAAAAGAAATTTGCGATCAAATTTGCTTCGTTTTCGACTTTGGTACCTACCAATTAAGGTTTTGCATTTTTGTACACGATATGAATTGAATATCATGTTTTATTTGATTATTAAATACGTATTGGCTTTTTTGCTTGTATAAGTTACATTTCTTAGTTGAGGTTTTCGCCAAAAAATTACGAGGTATATTCTCATCGGGGCAAGAAAAGTGATGAAATGGTTGCGCAGGCATTGGCGAAGTATTCGTGTTATTGATTGCCAAGTCACCAACGAAAATCGCTCTTGAATATTTATTAGAATGTGTCACAAAACGAGATTTATTCTCATGGACTACCAGTACTAAGTATGATAATATGTCGAAACAGATGTCATTGGAATACACAGATTCTCTCAGATTCACATAGAAACGCTTCCTTGTTCTAAAGTAGGTAAAGATACATTTGCATGCAGAGTTCAGTATCCTCATGTGATGTGTCTTTTGCGGTTTCGATTTTTTTTTTTTTTTTTTTTTAATGTCTACGAACATCCCGTATTGCGTATGTTCATCTCTCACCATGTGTTCTCGTATTTGATTTTCTTGGTGGGTCAGAAAGGGATTGATTAGAATGCAAGCTCTGTAATGATTGTTTACGTACCTATTCCAAAACGTTCAAGTTCTTGGGAAAAAATGTTATCTACCGAATTAAGAAAAAAACCTGTTGACTTTCTCACATTATGTCAGACTTTTAAAAACTTGAAAAAAATCTGCTGATTTCCTGACATTATGTCAGACTTGGAGAAACAAATCATTGAATTACTAAAATTATGTCTTTCAGATTTTCAAAAATGACTTTCTGTTATTTTTGTTGAACCTTTTCAAAATTTGGAATTCTAAACATTGATTTAATTGCAGTAAAAAACATATCTATGATTTAAAGTCTTCAAAAATACTTTTACGCCCATTTTTTTAATCTACATCTCCCATCTTCCTTTAATAGGTGAAAGCCAGTGACAAGAAGAACAATAACTTCAGAAATTTTCAAAAAAAGTATCAACTAAAAGGAACCAAAATTTCATAGGAACTTCGATAATTATACTGTTTCATTGTTCAACATGTATTTGTACCTACATGACACACTAACCACCTGCGTTAGCCCCGACACCTTGCAATATACCCACTGTTACAAATGCTATTTCTACAAAACATAATTCAATTTAATCTACTTGCTTGCAATCAACTGTGAGCAGGACCGTTGAAAATCGGAAAAATTTCTCAAGGGATTGTCACGATATCAAAGTTATACATTAGTTGACCCTTCGCTGAAAAAAGTGCTTTTTCTCGATAGGTACCGAAATGAAAAATCTATTTCCTATATTTATTCTTTCATTTCTATTTTCTGTACGCAGAACAATCGTAATTGCGACGAATATTCTTCATAAATTAGTGATGGGAAATTGAAAATACGAGAACCAAATATCTAACACCATTATTTATTAGTAACATTTTCTATAATGTAATTAAAAATGTTTACAGTAGACATTTTTCGTAAATCTGAAACGATAGTAGGGTTAAAAATTATCTAGTTGAATGAAATTTAATTCTAAATTTTAGTAATATGTAGTATGGGGAATGTGATGTATGTACCTACAATAATTACTACCTATTTGATTCACTTGGGCTGACACTGACTGACACCCATAACGTAATAAAATCAGACATATCAATTTTTACACCATCAGTATTTATCATTAATTAGGTACGTGGATAGGTACCTACTTGAAATTTCTTTCAATTGACGTTGTGAAGTAAAATCTAACGAATTTTCGAAGTTTTATCCAAATTATTTTGATTCACCGTAGAATTGAAAGTAGGTAAACTTATTTAATTAGAAAATGAATCCAGCAACATTCTCATCCTACTTGACGTAGTGGAATCGATTTGCCAACGTCGATCGTCGTTACGAAGAAATCGAGCAATCTAAATGGCTGTTTTCCGAGTTTAAACTTTTAAAAGTTGAGAAAACCTTCTTGAAAGAATGCTTTTATCCTCTTGAATTTCGTAGAGGTCTAGATAATTGTTCCATTATGAAATCAGTTTCCGATTACGATATTTGACGAACGGGCTTTATTGCTTTTGATTTCTAAGGCTTTCCAAAATTTTACCTAGCCATCAGTTTCACTTTTTATCGCAAGCAAAGAAGTCAATAATTAGAGATTTCATTCAATTTTCGTTACGTTTGTTGAAAAAAAAACAAACAGATTTTATGTTTTTAGTGTGGGTATGGTACACTTCCTCTTGAGTTGTACAAGGTATCCCCTCAAACATTTACCTACATACATACCTATGTACCTACCCTCTTTTGATTTGTGTAGAACGAAGGATATGTAACTTGTCTGATAATTTTCACTTCCCTCTTCTTTGCTCATTTTGAAGTCCAAGTACATATAGATAGTATTTTTGGGACCAAACAAGTACCTAGATGTATATTATAATTTATAATTCAGCTTCTTTCACACGATAAAAATTCATCCACAAAAATGATTTTTCTTTCATTATTTTCTTGAAAGTGAAAAAATAATGCCAAAAAATCGACATTTTCATATCTTGAGAAATAAAATGATTTGAAAATATGTCAATTCAAAATGATCAATAGGGGGAACCACTCGTACAGTTCCTCATGGTCTGAAACCCCCGCAATTAAAATCTCAGTTACGCAAATGATGTTTCGTTTTTTGTCGAATTTTCGAAAACCTAAAAATTATGATTTTTTTTAAAATTAAAAATGAAGTTGTTTCTTTTTTAAAAGAAATTTTTCAGTTAAAATGATGAAAATTAGTTCTGAAGTTAATATCGAATCTTTCGAACTGAATTCCACCATCTCCGCCATTCTGGAACCTCCATCGCTATATAATCAAAAATGCTAGTTTATTTTCGAGCTGTATATAAAGAATTAAAAAGTTTATTCCTAATTGAGACATTTCCAGGGGGACATCTCGACTGTGTTTTGTATTTACCAATTTACCATATTTTACTTACTTGAAGAAAAATCCTTTGTACTGACGAATAGTGAAAAATTTCTGGTCAAAAAATCACTCTCGAAATGTTGAAAATGATGAAATTCGGTTTTGAGGACTCTTTACTACCTTCGTCCTTCATAACTAATTTTCATCAATTTTAAAGAAAAAGGGTGTCTGAAAAATGATTAAAATTGCGCTTTTAGGTTTTTAAAAGTTGATAAAAAAAACCACGAAAATCGTATGTCTTCAAAATTGAGGGTTTAAGGTGAAATTCTAAATATCCATAATGTTGATGTTTTCATGAAATTTTGGTTAGAAACATTTTTTTTTTATTTTTTGAACCAGACATGAAAAAAATTAACGGCACCAAAAATCGGATGCGGTCAAACGTCAAACCTTATCCTTGGTAATAATTTTCATTTTCGGTTAAAACAATTCCTTCGAGACCATATTTTTCAACAGATTTCTTCGTGTTTCAATTTTTTAAAAATTTTGAGCACACCTAACAAGGGAACCTCACGAATGTGCAGTGATCGATTTGACCCGATAAGGACCCTTATAGGATAGTTTACCAAAATATTTATAGGTGCCTAATCCAAAACTACGAGTACAGATCCCTCAGCGGTCCAAAGGATGTCAAAATTTCACTTTTCGGCCAATTCCGCCAAAAAAAAAAGAAAAAATATGTCTCAAACAGTAAAATAGTGATACCCATTACACATATATGAAGAGTCATAGTTATAGGTCCATAGGGTAAAATTTGGGCCCAAAAATATTGGGAAAATTGTTTGAAAATGGTCGAAAAGTGCAATTAGGTAGGTGGAACTTGGGGAATCCCAAGAAACTTGACTTGTGACTAGAAAAAATGATTCCCAAAGTTGCAACTGCCCAATTACACGTTTCGATCATTTTCGTACAACTTTTCGAAAATTTTTGGTCTAAAAAATACCCTTTCGGACGCGCAGAGCTGAAATCGCGCCCAAACTCCAACAAAGTGAATTCGTGACTACAAAATTTTTGGACAATTTTTCGAAAATTTAAAGCCCAAAAAATACCTCATGGACACCCCATCCCCATAACAATTTAACGCTCAATTTAATTATGATAATCACTATTTTACTGTCTGAGGCACGTTTTTCAGTATTTTGGGGTTGAATTGATCAAAAGTCAAAATTTAGAGACTTTTGGACTTCTGTGGGACCCGTAGTTTTGCGATTGGGTGGCCATAAATTTTGTGGTGGACAACTACAGGGGTTCTCTGTTTTTAAATATCGAGCAAATCAGTCACTGCACACTCGATAAGATTCCCTCTTGTATAAGTCAATTATTTGGCACCATGTGAGGAATAACAAATAATTTTTCGAAATTTCCTAATAGCACACTTAATGGAATATCAAGTTTATCACGTCATTTTGAAGTCTAGACATGACTTTTGTTCTGTACCTATCTCACGCCTACATCGAGAAAAATCGTAAAACGATCCAAATTCTTTGAAAATTTCAGTCATTCTCTTCTAAGAAAACCATAATATACTCTACTCGACGATAGATTTAGATAACGAATTATTTGTAGTTCAATTGATGACCATTATTCTTGATAGAGAAAAAATAAATAAATAGAACGATTCGATGCGCAGGAGCGAACCACCGAACATCATCCCATCACTCTGAAGCGTTTTCATTTCCAAAAACTTCAGTCCTAGTTCATTTCATTCTTCAGTCATTCTTGTATCTATTTCGTGTACGGTCGTGGTCGCGTGGTTTCGTAGACGCGTACGAGAATACGAAATTTCGATACGTTTTTCATTTTACATTGTTGATGTGATGAAGATGATATAGTAACGATGAAATATCGACATTGCTCATCATTTCGATAATTCAATTACTCATTGATCGTATGATATTTTTAAAAATATTTGAACTCTCTAGTATCGCGTTTTTTACATTGTTTGAAAAAATTGATACCTATTAATCGTGATCGATGAGTGATTTTCAAATACGTATCTGAGATTTTTTTCGAGTTTTTTTATTGGATTTATTTATCGAGGTACCTATATTGATCGGTAAATATTATTTTTGAATAGGCAGTTGATGTAATTGCAATTGTACCTAGGTACTTGAATTTCAACTACATACTCACTTATTTAAAATTTCGGTGTTGTTATAATTTTAACCGAGTTCCCAACTATTTTTTTTCGGGCAGATCTTAATCACTATAAATTAAAATAATCACGTGTTGGTCGAGTTTCCAATGAACAATGATTCTAAAAATGTCAGAAATGCCTCGTCGGTGATCAAGGAAAACAGCAGGTAATGATTGAGTTTATTATCAACTTTTAATATTTACGTTATTACTTATTCTATTCGCTGGACATTATCGTTCCAATTTATCTAACTTTCGATAAGTAATACGTCGTTGACTAAATTTTTGTACCCTTTTCCTCCTCTTTCAACATTGTTGATGGTATACGTGTGTTAACTGATATAGATAAGTTCATTGTAACCTGTATCGCTGAGAATAAAAAAAAAACCTCCATGATCGGCCGATAGGTACCTAATCCTATAAAGTTGGCTGACCTAAAACACTGTAGAATCATTTAAAAAATGAATAAATAAAATCGTTTTGATTGATGAACGATGATTTTATTTCGACTCAAATTAAAAACGATAAATGTAAATCGGTATGTACACCGAAATATCCCCATCCATGCAGATATTCAACTACTATTGGTAGATAGGTACGTCATACATACACCTACGTCCTCATTTCAATAAAAATATCAGTATTGTTTTTAAAACTCACGCTGAATTAAAATTACCTACCATTATTAGTATCCTATACAGTGATACCTAATTGAATATTTTCACGATTTGCATCCGAGCATGGTGGTTGTTCCTATAGGTAGGTGTAAATAATACCTACGAATAGTAAATAAAATAATTATAAAATGTTACAATTTAATTAAATTTCGGCCGAATTGAAATTGAACGCGATGCTCATTTATGTGTAAAAGCACTACCAATAATTAGTGTAGTCTGTATCGTCGCATGGATAAGGGTGTACTCACGAAAATTAAATTTATTTCTTATGGCGTTGATTGCACAACGTCAGCGCAAGAATGTAACCATCGCGTGATTTCTGTCTCCAAAACGTCTCTTCACGATAATTACTCTGTGTAGCTATTCGGTTCACTTTTTAAATGCATCATTCTAAAACGTCCAACTCCCAAAGTACCTGCTATGCGATACCTACCTACGAGTATTTCCACCGTTAATATTGCTATACATTTTATGACCGTGTTAAATTTAAATTACGTACCATAATGTATTAATGTAACTGCTTTAACTGCAGTATGATAATGGACGCGACGATTCTCGCAAATTGTTTAGATTTTGGAAAGACAAATCTACAAAGAGATGTATAATAGATACTCGTACGTGTAGTCGTGTACTTCCCAGTTGTGGCAAAGGGGACGTTTTTTTCCACGTTGCTAAAATCTTCGATTCGGTCTCGATGAATTCTACAATGTACGAGTATGTCTAGGTACCTGAAAAGGTTTTCGAACAGATTTAAATAATGAATAATTAACTAAATTGTACCTAACATTTGATTTAAAGTGGTTAACGAAACCTAGTGTGCGAAGTTTGTGACTTGATTGTGGAAAAGTAGACGCTAGACGTGTTTTTGGAACGCTTGTTTCAGTATAATTTACCTTGCAGCGATACTTGTCACTGGTTGGGTATTGTTTACAATATTATCTATGGAAATTACCTCGATGTTCATCGAATGCATTCATTATTCTTAAGCGCAAAAGTAGGTATACCTACTTACCTACCTACCTCGGTGTTCAGAACGAAACGCACGAAAAACGTTTCAAAGTTTTCCGGTCATTTTTAAAGTTATGATTACTTAGCGAATTTTTTTCTCAAATTCGTCAACTGTAATCAGAATTAAGATAGCCTCCAAAAAAACAAAAAAAAAGCTCAACAGCTATGAAGTATAAAAGTTGAAATGTGAGTTTGCGAGTTGTGACTTGTGAATAATGAAACGACAACGCGACGTCAAAATACATACAAGTAACTGAGTAGGTACTTGAAAGGCATAATGAAATTCTCGTCGTTAGGGCTACCTAGCTTTTCCAGACTGACAGATTCACTTTTCAAATTTGACATAATAACAGTTAATTGTTAGGTAATTTACGGTAGATTGCGTGTTTTTTCAATCAAAATTTAAATTTTAAATTCAAATATAAAGGGTTAAATTGCAAAAGTGCTTTTAAAAATGTAAAAAGAATCGTCAGAAATTTTTTAACGTGATGCCTGGATACACCATTGGGAACCCATCATTAAATTGAGTGGAAGGTGAAAATAATAGTTTTGCGACACCTTTAAAGAAATAAAAAAAAGTTTCATCCAAAAAAAAAAAAAAATTAGATCATCCATTTTTTCCCGCAACGAATTAATTCAATTAAATATTATTTAATAAAAGATAAAAATTGGGAACTGTAGTGTAAAATTTGTAACCTAAATAATTTTATTTAGAGCAGATCAATTTCTTTGAATTGACAAACGTTTTTAAATTAGAGCTTTTTTCGAAAAAATTGTAGTCTCTCTCATGAGGATTAAGGAGAGTTACAGTTGGCTAGAATAAAAAAAAATATTATGAAAAAAATCAAGTCGACTTCTTAATATGTAGTGTACGTACCTTGTACATTAGGATGGATCGCGAAAACAAAATCGGCGGATTTTGACCACATTTAGCAGAGATTTTCATTTTGACTATAAAGTTACTCATAAAACGGAGATGCTCCTGGAAAGGAGATTTATGGGTCCTCAAAGAGAGATCATTTTTGAAAAAATCGTGGTATTTCCTCCCTAGCTTCTACTCATTCTCAACCTGTTTTGAAAAAAATGGTTCAGTTCCAAAAGATAGTATTTGAGATTTTTCGTTAACCAATGCCATTGCCATTAAAAGTCAAGTCTACTTTTAGGGTTCCGCTAAACGGTTGAAAATATGCAAATCACATATATATTTTTGGACTAATTCGTGTAGGTATTGAAAATTTTGTATTCTCAAATATTTCACACCAATTGAGCCAAAACATGGAAAGATATCATTTCTGAAACTGGGGAAATATTATGGAATGCTGTGGTGCCATTTTTTCGGTCATTGTTATCAATTTAAAAAAAAACAAATTTGATAATTATTTTTTTTATTTTTCTCGATTTAATTGCACAAACACTTAAAACGTGTTAATAATAAAACAAAAATACTGAAATCATACAAAATTGCCAAAAAATGATAAAATTTCAACGAATTTGTTAAAATTTCTCAGAGAAATGCTGAAAACATATTAAAATGACATAATAACGCTTTTGAGCAGGCATTAAAACCATTGAAAATTATTTAAAAAATTGATGAAAATTGGCCAAATTCAGCAAAAACTGCTTGAAACATGATTTCGAATCCATTCGAAAACACAAAAGTATCATTCAAATTAAAAGTTACAAGCAGATAAAAAATAAAAATACTTGAAAATCATCAACATCGTTGAAAATAAGTAGAAACTGGAGAAATTTCAAAAAAATTTGGCAACATTAGTGAAATTTGTTTTGAACTTTTTTTTTGTTTTCTTCGTTTAATATGTATCATCAGTCGTTTAATGTTATCATTTTGGCTGGAACAAACGCCATCACATTAACCGAAGTTGACTGTACCTACATATAAAATTTTGAGAATGTGACGAATACAGAGGCAGGTGATTTGAAAATATATGAGAATGAGAAACTTTTTGAATCAAGATTCTATTTTTTAAAAAGAGTTCGAACATTAAATAAGAGACGGTAGGTAAAAATACTTTTTTGCTTTTTAGTTTTTTTATGTACAACGCAAAAAATCTTCATGTTCCATTTACAGACGTTCCAAAAGGCAAAATTACCCATGTTTTCTGTACCCAAAGAAATTCGACTAAAATAGACTGAAAATACCAAGTGAAGACAAACAAGTCGCAAAATTAATAATGATAGCACGTGTTGAGAGTAACGAGAATGAAAGAAAATAAATGTACGTATAGAGAAATAAAATTCAGTCTTATGATAACTTTCATGGCGTCTACAAACTGCAAGTAGGTAGGTACCTACTACACATAATGAAGTTATCTCTTCATTACTTTAAAAACCGATCGCACAAAATTGACAATATTCGGCACATCGAGAGTAGATTTAATCATAATCCTCGAAATAGGAACCATATAGATAACAGCGAATGCGAAATATTGGCCATAAACAATGCAAAATATATATACGTTAAAAATTTTTCCAGAACAAATAAAATTATTCCGGTTCGAGGAATCAAACAATAACGAATCTAAATAACACGATCCCTTTTTATTCGCGTATAAATATTTGCCATTTTCGTTATCTTCAATCAAACATTATGTTTTCTGTAATGCTAACAACTGAACCCTTCATAAACAGCGGCGCCAAAGTCGAGATTTTCTCTCACATATCATTACAAAATAGAAGCACCTGAGGTGTACTGAACGTAAATCGAACTTTACGCTTGGTATGTAGTTAGTAGCGTAAGAAAGTGTATAAATTGAATGCAACGAACTATGTTTATCGATGCTCTATCCACCGACCCCAAATAAGAAAGAATTATGAAATGATGCCAATAAAAACTCATAACATTTTAAAATTCCAAAACAAGCAGACTTTATCTAAAACTACCGGTGCCGGTATACCGGTACCCCGTAATCACGTATGTTGTATAAAATCATTTAAAACTCGTGGTAGATAATACATTAGGTTAGGAATGCAACACTTTAAACTACACAAAATTAATAACGATTTAAAATCTATAAGTTTATAGGCAAATGTTGCGTTGCTGGTTATATTCCATGACCTGCAAAACTTAGTTTGTTGCGATTCTTTTAGTCGCGATGAGCTAATCACCTTGTGGCTCGGGCTCGTACAATACTTATTAAAACAAAGCGAAAATCATAAAGTTTCTGATGTATGCAACTAAACAAGCTAGTTAATTCGCACAACTAAACTGCCAGGTCTAAGACATTAATTTATGAAGGGATAAGATGAGCGGAGGGAATCGAATTACTACAATACACAAACATACGTAAGTTGGTAGGTAATTGAAAGTCTATTTGTTATAAAATTCTTCCAATGTACGTATGTAGGACTTGTTATGCGCATTGCATAAGTGAATTACTCTGCACAACAATACATACGAGTACAAGTACTAAACTGTATTAGTGGAGCTCTATTGGTCGATTTGGTTGGGTTGGATTAGAGTATATTCAGGTCAAGTTTGGGTCAATTACAATTGGTATCAAAAATTTTATGAACTTTCATGATAATATACAATAAGTAAGTAAGGCATAATTTATAACATTTTTCGATGCAAAAAAAATGATTAGGTATACTTAATCTTTAACTAAACACTAAAAGTTTATCTATGGCATCAGTTTTTTCAACGAGATTTTTTTTCTTTTCTCAAAGATTCAGCAGATTTAAAGAGCTCTTGCACAATCGTTATCCCCGAAAATTTTTCTTATGCATCTCTCTTCACTTGGGTCTACACACCCACCGATTTAAATAGTGTCTGTCTCAATCACAGGTCCTTACTTGGGTCTGAACGCACGCTCTGATTGAAAATTCTGATTGTTTGATTTTTGGTTGTTTTTTTTTGAAATTTTCGGAAATATTGAATTTGAAACTCTTTGTGTTTATCTCAACCACAGGTCCTTGCCTGGGTCTGACAACACCCACTGATTTTGAATGGTGTCTGTCTCTACCACTGGTCCTTACTTGGGTTTTAAAACACCCACTGATTGAAACAGTGTCTGTCCCAACCACAGGTCCTTACTTGGGTCTGAACACACCCACTGGTTTGAATAGTGTCTGTCTCAGCCACTGGTACTTACTTGGGTCTGAAAACACCCACTGATTGAAACAGTGCCGGTCCCAATCACAGGTCCTTACTTGGGTCTGAACACATCCAGTACATCCACTAGTTTGAATGGTGTCTGTCTCAACCACAGGTTCTTACTTGGGTCTGACCATACCCACTGGTTTGAGTGGTGACCATTGACATTTCAGATATGGACTGCTGGCATGCCTAAGCCAATGGTCTTGAATATAGTTCATCAGTTAGTCGAGGTTTGGCTTCTACACATGCCTGAATCTGAAAAATGTGCACAGTGACTTTGTACCTCCCTCCATCCGGCATACCATGCCACAGAGGTACAGATAAGGAGGCATAACATCGTAACAGAGCTGGCGCATGCGCAGATTGCAACCCTCAACTTACTATGTTTAAGACACTGGCTGTATGTTAGGCTTACAGGCCACTAGTGGTCCATGGCTGGTATCCTAAAACAAAAATGATCGCTTAAGCAACAACTAAGCACCGGATTGTTGGTTGCTTAGCCAATTAGCTAGCATCATTCATTGCTTAGCCATTGCCTAACTTTAAGCAATGGTTTTAGGATACCAGCCTACATCTGAAAAGTCAATGATGGTGTGTGTCTCAACCACTGGTCCCTCTCCCTACTTGTGTCTGACAACACCCACTGATTGAAACAGTGTCTGTCTCAACCACAGGTCCTTACCTGGATCTGAAAACACCCACTGACTTGTGTAGTATCTGTCTCAACCATGTCCTTACCTGGGTCTTAAAACACCCACTGATTGAAACAGTGTCTGTCTCAACCACAGGTCCTTACTTGGGTCTGAACACACCCACTGATTGAAACAGTGTCTGTCTCAAGTCTCAACCACAGGTTCTTGAGTTTGAAAACACCCACTGATTAAAAATTCTGATTGTTTGATTTTGTGTTGGTTTTTTGGAAATTTTGGAAATGTTGAATTTAAAACTCCCACTGTGTTTGTCTCGACCACAGGTCCTAACATGGGTCTGAAAACATCCACTGACTTGAATAGTGCAGTCTCAACCACAGGTCCTTAATTGGGTCTGAACTCACCACTGATTTGAATGGTGTCTGTCTCAACCACTGGTCCTTACTTGCGTCTGAACACACCCACTGATTTGAACAGTGTCTGTCTCAACCACCTGATTTAAGTGTCTTATCTCAACCACGGGTCTTTACTTGGTTTTGAACACACCCACTGATTGAAACAGTGTTTGTCTCAACCACAGGTTCTTTCCTGGGTCTGAACACACCTGCTGATTTGAATGGTGTCTGTCTCAACCACTGGTCCTTACTTGCGTCTAAACACACCCACTGATTTGAACAGTGTCTGTCTCAACCACCTGATTTAAGTGTCTTATCTCAACCACGGGTCATTACTTGGTTTTGAACACACCCACTGATTGAAACAGTGTCTGTCTCAACCACAGGTTCTTTCTTGAGTTTGAAAACACCCACTGATTAAAAAGTCTAATTGTTTGATTTTTTGTTGTTTTTTTTTGAAAATTTTGGAAATCTTGAATTTAAAACTCCCACTGTGTTTGTCTCAACCACAGGTCCTAACATGGGTCTGAAAACACCCAATGACTTGAATTGTGTCTGTCTCAACCACAGGTCCTTACTTGGGTCTCACCCACTGATTTGAAGATTTGAATAGTGCCTGGCTCAACCACAGGTCCTTTCCTGGGGTCTGAACACACCCACTGATTTGAACAGTGTCTGTCTCAACCACCTAATTCAAGTGTCTTATCTCAACCACGGGTCTTTACTTTGTTTTCAACACACCCACTGATTGAAACAGTGTCTTTCTCAACCACAGGTTCTTTCTTGAATTTGAAAACACGCACTGATTAAAAATTCTAATTGTTTGATTTTTTATTGTTTTTTTTGAAAATTTTGGAAATATCGAATTTAAAACTCCCACTGTGTTTGTCTCAACCACAGGTCCTAACATGGGTCTGAAAACACCCACTTACTTGAATTGTGTCTGTCTCAACCACAGGTCCTTACTTGGGTCTGAACTCACCCACTGATTTGAATAGTGTCTGGCTCAACCACAGGTCCTTTCCTGGGGTCTGAACACACCCACTGATTTGAACGGTGTCTGTCTCAACCAGTGGTCCTTACTTGGGTCTGAACACCCACTGACTTGTATAGTGCCTGTCTTAACCACAGATCCTCCCTTGGGTCTAAACACAACCCACTGATTAAAAATTCTGATTTTTTGATTTTTTGTTGGTTTTTTGAAATTTTTGAAATATTGAATTTGAAACTCCTACCTACTGTGTTTATCTCAACCACAGATGCTTACTTGGGTGTGCCTCAACCTCAGGTCCTTCTTTTTAGTCTTAATTTGTATTCAAAAACCATGGCCTGATTCTGATGCACACTTATTCACTAAACAGATAAGTTTTAAAAAATTTGAAAAAAATTTCTTGAATGACATTGACCCTTGGTAGTGTCGGGTATCCCTGCAAAATTGAAAAAATTTGATTGAAAACTGCCCAAGATAGAAATTTTAGCCCAAGTCTGTCAATTTCAGCCCTTTTGAAGATGTTCGGCGTGAAGCGGTCTGAAAATGTAGTAACGGGTGTTTTGGATCACAAAGACCAACTTTTACTGGTAATTTTAAAATTTCAGTTGGGAGCCAATTCGACTTTCTGAACCCGCTATGCTCTTTCATGTTCAAAAATTTGCCAAGAATCGAAAAGTGCACTTCAGCGCCTAAAATTTTATATTTTTACGTGATCTTTCGATCTACGAGTAGCTTGGTCCAGTTCAAGAATTCTAGAGCCAGTTGAGATATTTCCTTGCGATTATTATGTGTGTATCTTTTTTTTTTAAAAATACGTGGTAACGTGCTGAAAATTCGGCTGAAAAAGCGTGGTAACTTACCGCGATGATATTTTTTCATATTAGGCAGTTGATGAAAATTTAATAAAAAAATTTCTAATATTTTTATAAAATAAGGTGTTCATAAATTTCTTTCATTTTGACGTTTATACTGAATTTTTAACAAACCCCATGTATACAGTAACTATGTAGGTAATATGTACCTACCTACATATAATAACCAAATCACTTGCGTATATCTTTCTACCTCGCTAGGTAACTTCGACTCGAGCCTTAGAATCCTGAAAAAAAATTAATAGATTTTAACATGTTCGTTTTTTTGTCCTCTTTGGTTAGTAGAATTTCATTTGCTCCGAGAAAGACTGCCGTTTACCTATTTTATGGTAATTATTTTATACTTTTCCCTCGATGTTTTATTCGTCTTTGGCGAAATAATTAAGCATCAAGAGTTCTATCTACGTGATTTGCATTCGCAGAAAAGAAGGATGTAATTTGATGGGAAATTTTATTTCAAGGCGCAAATTGTGACGCGTATTTATTAAACCATCGTGGTAATTTTATGGAGAATTGGGCTTTTTTCTTCGGTTATCTTTGCGTTAGTTGAATTCGTTCAAAAAATTACAACTGAGGAGGAGTTATGACGAGTAAATGATGAATTGCAGCTCATGGTGCATCTTTTTTTGCAGAAGTTTGGATCCGATTTGAGTGAATAACGGCTGGACACGAATTGCGTCCCGCACCACGGGTGGTACAAATGGGTAGGCTCGAATTGCGTCCCAAACAGGCACGAATTGCGTCCGCTGGGGCAGGTATATTTTGAACAAAAGAAGTGGGTCAAAATAGAAAAAAAATGTATTCACAAAGTAAGGTGTACCATTTCGTCTTGCATTACCAATGTTATTTCAAATGAACTTAACATCCATACGCTTGAACTCTAAAAGAATTGAAAACACAACATTAGGGTCCCAGGATTTTGAATAAAAACAAAAAAAAATCTGAAAAATGAAAAAATTGAGCGTGAGGGATTTGTTTAAAAAACCACCAATGTCAAAATTTACAAACATTTTTTCCAGGGACGAAACTAGACAGTTTCTCTTGGGGGGGGGGGGGGTGTTCGATCAGAAATTTGCCCACTGATAGGTATGACAAAAAAATACCTATTTTGCCGATTAAAACATTGAGCTTTTTAATATGAAATGAAGTGTGAGAAGACAATTTTGCCACTTGCTATAGTACTTAACACATACTCATATGATGGGTATTAGTCATTAAGTTACGTATATTCAATTATTCATAGCTCATTATGACGTATAAGAAATTTGCATGTTCATTTTTCAATTTTTAAAAGCCTCAAGCAGAATTTTTTCGTTTTATAAAAATGAAAACAAATAAACCAATTGGCCCAAGCGTAGCGGGGGCAAAAGCGTTTGAAAATTTGTTTTTTTATAAGTAAAAGAACAATGATTTTTCATGGTAGGAGATTGATTTTTTCGGTTCAAAATTTTCATAATTTGAATGATTTTTTTTTTAGAAATTTCAGCTTCAAAAAAAAAAGCAAAAAGGTCCCAACGAAGTCAGGACAACGCATATTCGTATAAATACATTAATTTGTACGTATTCTTCTTATTTCTCTAAAAACGACCATCCAACCTATATCTAACACCCTAATCTTGGGACGCAATTCGTGTCCAATTCTAATGATCTCAAAAGGGTTGCTTTGGGACGCAATTCGTGCCTAGCAAAATATTTCTTGGGACGCAATTCGTGCCTTTTCATACTTTCGGGACGCAATTCGTGCAGTGCCTTTTGGAATCGTTTTACTTATTTTTTTTTCATTTTGCCTGCGGTATTGTGGCTTGTACTTTTGTAGTAAATTTCAGTTTCTCGTGTATGAGATTCTATACTTATTTGGAATACAGCCAAAACCGATAGTTCTAATTGTTCTCGAATTCATATTTTATTAAAATTAATGAAATGGTATTACTTAATGTCTCGGATAATTTTTACTCTGCGTAATTAACTGTTTTTTGATTCGGTGAAGTCGGATAATTAGTGCACGTTAATATGTTAGTAAGTTTTCATTTTTTTTTTTTTTTTTTGAAAAATAAAGATAGATACCTAGAACATATCTAATATTTTTCACAGGTGATATGTTGCATGCACTGAAAGTATTGAGGTAGGTATTACTTATTGTGCAGTGACCTAATTTGCCATACATGGCAGTTCTACACGTTTCCATTTTTTTTTTTTTTTTTTTTTTTGGAAAGTAGGTACGTATTAAAAAGATTCTACGTATGCAATTCAATCTGACTTCATTTCAGAAATCGAAAAATGAATTTGCCGAACCGCTTTCGTGTAATTTTCTCTCTGGATTTTCATGTCAAAGTTGACTTAAATGACGAAAATTCCTATTTTTCTTCATCCTCGCCTTACATGTTTGGTATTTCAATGAACTTGAAATTCTACGACGACCCGGCGAGCAGGATAATTAATTATCCAGCCGCTCGGCATGTGTAACGATGTCTTGTAACTGTTTATAGGATCTAATCGATCTAGATGGGAATTCAAAGGGCGCATTAATCGACCACGAAAATAAAATTCCTCAAGTTTCTCCTGTTCAATTTACATACGAAAATGAGCTGGTATATTAAATTTCAAAATTAATTATACCAATGTCACTCTTGCCTTGGTCTTGGGTTATCTAATTTGAAATTTTTTTTATTCGCTGAACGCCTATCACATTGTTTATGCATTATACGTAGACATAATTTAATTACGTAAAAAAAAACCTTAGCTCGTATATCCGAAAATTGTATAGCTAGCGAAGATGTACGTTTTAATGGCAATCAAAATAATATAAGTAAGGAAAGTTTGTTAACTTGACTGAAACAATTAATATAGGTAGGTTGTCTGGAAATTTTCATTTTAAAAATCTACAAAAGTCGTGCCTTTTGGTTTTGATAATTTATTAAATGCTGTAAGTATGAAAGGCTCAAAATAGTTGACTGTGCTGAGAAAACTTCACAATTTAGATAGATTTCGCCCGCCCTGCCATTTTCAGGGGAGGAAACCTCCTTGAAGAGACAGCAACCCTTTCACAAGAATGTTCACGAACAAATGAATCAACTCAAAATGCACCCAGTTCGGACGTTAGAGCAGCCCCCCTTCTCCTCCTATTTTAAAAAAAACCTTTGGTAGGGCTGGGGAAACAATAGCCCTATCTACTCATATGCAGCTAAAATCAGCAAAAATTGTACATATTAAATGATAGAGCATCGGTAGAGCTGTTTAGATCACATTCAGTCCTAACGTTGGAGCATTTCCCTTCCCCCCTCGCCACATTTTATGAAAGAATCTTTATAGTTAAGGCTGGTGAAATGACAGCCCTTACCTATGCAGTCTAAATCGATGAAAATTATGTTAAAGGATAGAGCGACTTGGACCACTCAGTTCCGATATTAGAGCATCTCCCTTTGCTGCAAAATCAGCGAACAGGTGGACTGCCAACCTTGGGAGGCAAGTCAGGTAGATCAATGACCTTGATAGTCCAGACAAACGGGTCAATGACTTCAAGAGGCCAAACAGACAGACGACCTTGGGAAGCCAGGCAGGCACGCAGACAACCTTGAGGGGCTGCACAGGTAGGTCAGTAGATCGGTCAATGATCTTTAGAGAGCAAGACAGACGGGTCAATGCCCTTAAGAAGTTAGACAGGGAGATAGACAGACAGACAGACAGACAGACGGGTTCTCTTTCGATCTAGCATTATTATTGCATCAAAATCGAAATATACCGTCTTTGAAAATTGCCTCGATTAGTTTTTTTTTCTCGCATAAAACGTGTTTTTTATGCTATACCTACCGACCGAGGGGTTGGGGTGGAGGGCACATTTCTGGGTCGAAATTTTTAGGTACCCAACAATAATCCATCATAATTGCCCAAATTTAAAAACAGGTAAATTTCACATATCTTACTCGGGTGCCTTCAATTTTAGAGATGATGCTAATAGTGTTGAAATCCAGTTCTTTGGGGTCATACTATACTTTTCTCAGAAGGATTGTGATATTGTGATGAGGGGCTCTGAAATCATCTCTTACCACCACAAAGAAATTTCTACATGAATTGAGACAAAAAAAAATTTTAAATTGACTTTATTTTTCGAAAATTTGCTAGAATTAATTCATCAACAAAGGTGTAGAAGTATATTATCTTGTTGAATGTTATAATGAAGCGTTGTTGATACAAGATGGTGTTGTTTTGAGTGAAAAATTAAACATATTCTAGGTATTCTATTCGCGTTTATTTTCAGTTATTAATGAGGTTTTTCTTCGCTGTTGGTAAATTTTACTCGTATAGTTCGCAGCTTCCTCGCGTACTTTATCGTATAATTACATCAATTCATTAGCCGATGATTAATTTCCCTGTATCATTTTCATTCACGATTTCTAGTCTTTCTAGTCTGAACGTTTTATATGTACGATTACATTATTAGGTAGACCTATACCTTTTATAATCATCCGTATAGTTACAGATAGGTAGAAATGTATAATTGAAATATCGTGGAGAATTTTGTGACAATTACATAATCGATCCATTTTTAAATGAAGAAGATTCGAGCCAATTTTATGATCATCAAATAGCATGCTACAAATCTAGGGGCAGGGCAGAAGCAAACGTTTTTTTTGATAAACAAAACATCTATCTACTGGTATTTAAAATCATCGTAACATATTCGTCTAGAAAAATCGCGTTTCTTTTGCGAGGAGAAAAATTTTCGATTTTTTAAATTTTTTTCGAAACAATATTTTGATGCATCTTGAAAAAATCAAAAAATTTTCACCAGTCCGTTACGGTTGAGAAAAATGTCATAATCGTGGTGCTGAAGTGTAAAATGTCTACGTGAAAAAGCATCGCCGAGGGATGTTTATCGTGACTCGTTTCATTTTTATGAAAATTTTCCCATGTTTTCATACCTATACTCCGTACCTACTGTTCCTTTTGCGCCTGTTGATTGCTCATAAAAAATAACGCGAGTAGTTCCTTTAATATGTTTTTATTTTAACGATTGAGAATTTTAATTAATTTCACGCATCGTGAATAAAATTGATTTTGGGTTCGTTTGCACAGATATCTACGTATATACCTAATCCTACGTACGTAGGCATGATTTCAGTATGTGATGAAGATTTCACAAGTATTAGCATTTTAAGCTAAACAATTTTCATTAATTTTATATTTTGTTCTTTGAAAAGCCCGAATATTTCAATTTAAATATGCAAATCAAATTTTCTGTTCCATCAAAAATACCTACTGTGTGTGCTGCGTAGGTCTATCGTATAAGTATATAGTCTAGTATACCTATAGCTATACAATTATGTATAGAGATATATGGGTAAGTAATTTTCACTCGATGCCTCTCTCTCTCTCTCTCTTCCTCTTTCTCTGTTTATATCATTCTACGACGAGTTGGATTTCGCATCAGTAAATTAATTTTTCTCGATAAAAATAGTTTGATGTGTTTTTAAAAATAGACCGGAAAGTAAATGCGAAAAAAAATGACGTCCGTGTTCGAAAAAAATTGTCGTTTCGACGTGAAAATTTTTGTTCGTTGTTCATCGTCGGTCGTTCATACGCCTATAATACGCCTGTTGATAAATTAATGATCTGCAAATACTTATACGGCTGCATTTAACAAATTAAATTCTTTTGAAGTCATCCAAGTTTCGGTTACAGTAGGTACATTGTACTAGCTACATAGTTTTATGAGACGTTTTATGACATTACCTATACTCGGGTTCATAAATTGAAAACAAAGTATACAATAGGAATTTCACAGGGTGTGGTAATTTATGTTCGCTTTTCACGTTTCTAATCATGTCATGATACCTATTGTTGAAAAAAAAAATTGAGTGTCTATACTTACTGTTTATTGAAAGTAATACTTAGTTGTAATTGCAAATTCGTGACTGTCTCGCTTATACCTAACTAAGGAAATCGTACTCGTGTATAATTACAAAATGAATTTCAAAAAGGTGTAAGAGGGTTTTCAAAATTGGTGTATTGTTGGTAAGTATTTGTTAACGCAATTAAAAGGTATAATTATGTGTACATATAGATAGGAACAAATACTCGAACGATCAGCTGTATTGATTAGGTAGGTATAAATGGTCGTTAAAGTATGCCCCTTTACTTTTTAATTGCAGACCCTGCAGTATGCAATATACCTACATAGGTATAGGTATAATTTGTTAAAAGCGGGTCAACTTTCGCTTTCATTGAATTTTCCACCAATCATAACGTAGATGCATTACCTTACCTATCTATGTAAATATTTACAATTTACTCGGTCGCAAATTTGCAACTGATATACTTACCTATATAGGGTAAAATGATCGCACCAAGTAAGTAAATTATGCCAGCTATGCTCGTAGAATCCATAAGGAAACATGAAAATTTTCTAGTTTCGTTCTCATTGTAACGCATCCAACGTTTTATTTACTTTTTGGATATTAGTTCGCTGATACTAAAACTAGATTATAGGTTGGTGAAGCGGGAGATAAAACATTCGATAAGTTATTAGATTATATTTCACCACTTTTACTCTCGCTTATTTGATTTTATATTTACGTCGTGGAAAGTGCCAAAAAGTGAACTACTCAATCTCTCGGTAGCTTTTAAAGCATCAATGTCGAATCTATTATTTCAACTTTAATGTAATCCTTGATTGCTTGAAAAGAAAGGTAATAGTGCGAGAAGAATTGATTTTTTTTCATAAAAAGCTCTTTTTCAATTTAATTCTCGTAAACGTTATTTTGGAATTGGTCGAAAAACGTTATAGTAGGTACTTGCGGAAGTTTTCCATTAATTTTTTCAATTTTCAATTTAAAAAGTAAATTTTTTGAGATTGAGTTTGAAATTTCATTCGATAAACAAATTCCTACCTCAATATTTTTGTTTCGTAAAACCGATAGAGATACAAAATGAATCGAAGCGTTGTGGCGCCGCTGTCTATCTGAGGCAATATTATTCGATATAGACGTATACTTATTGATTAGGTGTACAAAAACCTGATACCTATGTATACGATCTTGGTAATTTAATTTTCAATTTAGCGCTACGATTGAAGATGTTCTTACTGGAATGTTACATTGTCTGGTGAAATGAATTTGCAAAGAGATTAGCAAATTTTCACCGTTTAAAAAGTGCTTACCTATCTACGTATCTATATATTTTATCGACTGTCAACACTATAGAGTAAAATAAATGTCTACCTCATTTTCATAATAAAAGAAAAAAAAAACATGTTTTGAGAAAACAGAAAGCTGTTCGAATTTTTGAAATTATTTGGACATCGTGTACTCGTATAGCAAACTAATCCTCGCACGAGAGAGAGGCAAACCGATGATGAAAATGTCAGATGAGGAAAATCGACTCATCTTTCAACCCTCTTTTAACTTACGCTGTATGCTTATATGAGAGTATGTGTGCGAATTAGTATTTTTGGCACATGCGACGAATAAATTTCTGAAACGATGTCTGAATGAAAGAACAAATACTTCGGCTAACTTTTTCAACAATTGACTAAATCCAACGAGACGCCCAAGAATGCATTTTTTTTATTGGGAAATTAAAGAAACAGCCATTCGATGCATAAAATTGTGTCTGGTGGCTATTATTTACATATTTCTATAGATTAAATAGTGGTGAAAGGGACATTTATTTTTATTTATTTATTTTAACAAAGAAGAGTACAATCTTACATGATTACCATAAATTAGTACTAGCTTTAAGGAGTAATTAAATGAGGGGAGGGGGTCACGGCCCATTGACCGGATCCCTAATACAGGTAGTTCCAACTATAATCCATAAGGCTTGCTTCTCCATAGCCTCCAAGGCCCATGAGGATGCAGCAGCTGGATTGCTTCAGTGATGATGTGACTGTGTAGGCGCTTCTAGTGGGCATCCGCGTAATATTCTCATTTCTTGTCATGGATATCGTCATTGCGTGAGAATCTGCATGCATTTACGATCATTCTCAGTATTATATTTTGCCTTCTCTGTATCATCTGGGGATTAAACTTCTATGCACAGCCTCATAACTCCAGACCATATGTCCAGATAGGTCGGATAATCTGCTCATAGACCAGGACTTTGCAGCTCAAGTCCAACTCCGAGTGCCTTCCAATCAGTCAATAAAGTTGCCGCACCTTTTTTTTCATCTGGTTGGACTTCATTTTCACGTGGACCTTCCATGACCCTATTGACAAAATTATGCATAAAAACAGGTGTGTTGATGAGTAATGCGTGAATTTGGACTTTTTTCAAAAATAAACATGTGATTCGGGCTGCGAATAGCATGCGTAAAAGCAATGTTAAAGCATGTAAAATAAAAGAAAAATTGAAAAAAAATTTCTGCCCTGGACTGGAATCAAACCTGGGACCTGCAGTTCAATGTTTCTGCGTCACCTAACCCACTTGGCCACTTCGCCGCATGTGAAGAGTGGAGTTATTTCCGCATAAATGTTTGTGCGTTGTGAACTTATTAAATTTTTTAATTTTTCTCCAAAGTCCAAAAAGTTCAAACATTTATGGGGAAATAACTCCTCTCTTTGCAAGAAGCAAAGTGGCTGAGTTGGCTAGGTAACACGGAAAAACAGAAACTGCTAGTCCCAGGTTCGATCCCCACCCAGGGCAAAATGTTTTCAATTTTTATTTTATTTTACATGCTCTAACATTACTTTTACGCATGATATTCGCAGGCTGAATCGCATGCTTTTTTTGAAAAAAGTCCAAATTCACGCTTGCTTGTGCTATGCATAAAAGCATGCTAGCATGCTATCGCATAATTTTTGTCAATAGGGGATAATCTGGAGTCCAAGTGCATTCCCAGGTATTTCGCTAAGTAAGCCTGTGGTATTGGCTTGCCGGCAAGATAAATCCTCATTGAGCTGTTAGCATGGGGAAGAGTGAAGAGGACATGCCGCGACTTCTGGTGATTCAGGGCAATCCTCCACTTCCTAGTTCAATTGTGAATTTTTTCTAGTGACTTTTGAAGTATGTTGTTGGCACTACTTTGGTCTCTGCTCACAGCCAAAATTGCAGTATCATCTGCAAACGTTGTGGTGGTGGTAGTATCATCAGTTGGGAAATCTTGAGTATATAGCAGGTAAAAGAGTGGGCCGAGCACACTACTTTGCGGTACCCTAGCCTGGATCTCGCAAAACTGTGACAAGGCCTCTTCATGACTGACTCTAAATCGCCTTTCCTTCAAAGTAGACTCAATCAGGCGACAAACGTTGCCTGGAAGAATTTTTGATAATTTGTAAATCAGACCTCTGTGCCAGACTTTATGCCTCTACAACATCCAAAAACACAGCTGAGCAATACTTTTCTCCTCCAACGCATTTTCGATGATGGTAACTACCTGGTGCACTTGATCACTAGTTGAGTGTCTTTACCCGGTGCCTTTTTTGGTTTCAGGCTGTCCAAGATCAATGCAACTTCTCTTGATGAGCAGGGTTTAAATTGCTGATTTTCCTTGAACACAAGGGTGGTGCCACTCCCAAGGGACATTTATGAGAGAGAAAATACAAAAGTGGCCAAAAACTACTGAGACCATGTCACATGTGGGAACTATTGAAAGTTGGCCAAAAACTCCCTAAAAAAAAGTGTGAACTTTATTGGAAACCAGTTTTTTTTCGTTAAAAAATGAGGGGGTCCTAAAAAAAATATCGGGAAAAGTCGCAATTTTTGAATATCAAATTTTACTAGACACCCTGTATTTCCAAAAATGAACAAGCATTCGAAATCTATACGACATTACTCTATAGGTACCTACCATAAGTTATCCAAATTCCGACTTCGTTGTTGCGTTTCGCCGAGGCGTGAAACGTGTTTCTTTTTGTATGCGAATATTGCTGAACTTCGATTGTGACATATTTAAATGAACGCTTAAATGAAAAGTTAATGTACTTTTTAGTTCTCTCAGTGTAGGTAAATTGATCTGGAGAAAGGAGAACAAATATTTTAGTATTACGTTTCCATTGAATATACCTTTAAGCGTGAATGATATTGAAGTTGAACGTATCATTGATCAGTTATTTTTCGTATTTTATTTGGCTTGTTTTTTGAAGATATGATTATTACCCTTATTAAATATACGAGATCGAATTACTTTCTCTCTGCCCTTTTTTTTTTACGTAAGCTGTGAATTTTTGTTGATCGTGGCTTCAACAATGGAAATTTCATTATAATAGTCTATATCAAAGTAGGTACCTATCGTTGGAAAATGGTGGAAATATTTTCCCTCGTTTTCGTATCAATACGCATCGGAATATAAAACTGCAAAATGTATTTCTTTTGAATGATCGTAAATTGTTAACCAATACCTATCGAATTTATTCTGTGTTTACTGAAAAAGAAATCTCTCTTATATAGCAACGAAGCGTACTTTTTTCTCTCTCGAATACCTTCGAGCATACGGAAATGTGTAGGTACGCACTTCTCTGGGGAGAATAAGCATCGATAAGGTACACTGCAATGTGCCAATATGAATTTTGTTTACATCAAAATGATGAATAATAAGCACTCGATAGTGAAATCAATATTCGATATAATAAAAAATAACGAACAGGTTCGACGAATACCTACTTCAAAAGCTAGCTACTACACTTTGTCTACGAGTGTAGGGGCTTATTAAACCATTATGGTAGCCTTGAACTTGGACGTGTATTTTGCGATATAAGAAAGAAAAGTTGATCGCTTGAAAAAGCATTAAAAACAGGTACTTCAAAGTGAACTTAACCGAAAGCTGTTCTTATTCACTGATTCGAGAATGAAGAGAGAATAAGTTGTAGTTACACAGTATATTGCTATTTATCAACATATAGGCACAAAACCTTTAAAAACATGAAAGAACTTTGTATGCCTACAGGTGGTGTATAGATTTGTTTTCGCATCGCGAAGAGAAATAAACAAATGTAGTCATTCGTGAGAGCAACCCTTATAAAATTTCGTTTGATGATATTATTTGTTATAGAATCTTACCATGTGTGAAAGTAATTTTTTTATATGTGATTCTTTTATTTAATAGGATAAAAGATTTCAAGTATGGGTAACGATCTCGCATTGTGATGTTAAAGACCGAACCAGTCGATGGCAGAAAACGACGCTGGTAGCGACGTTGATGGAAAAGACAGGTATCTATATATTTACTTTATCTACCTTCTTATTTTTTCGTATTTGAATTATGTACATGCAATTATTACTGTCAGACTCAAATAAGATGTCCATGTGATTCAGTAGCGTATGTACACGTTAGACTGCACACGTATTACCTTCTGAATGCATTGGGGTGAATCGTAAAAAAAATGGAAAAGGGTTTTGACCGAATAATAAAATCTTCATTTTGAGCTAAGTTACATTGATAAAATTGTAGCAACGGAGGTGTTCCTGGAACTTGAAAGTCAGGAGGTATTTTTGAAAAAATCGTAGGGGAAAATGGCTCAGTTTTGAAACTGAGAGAATTTTACTCAAAAAAAAATCTTGCGCAGCGCGCAAGATCAACCGACTTTTCCCTGGCACACATTGGTAATTTTCAAAAATTACCGGTAATTTACTAAGAATTGCTGGTACTGGTAATTTACCAAGAATTACCAGTAAATTACCAACCAAGAATCACCAGTAATTTACCAACGAAGAATTACCAGAAATTTACCAACGAAGAATTACCAGAAATTTACCAACTAAGACTTACGAGTAATTTACCAAAAAATACTGGCAATTTACCAACCAAGAATTACCAGAAATTTAATTTACCAAGAATTACCAGTAAATTACCAACCGAGAATTACCAGTAAATTACCAACCAAGAATTACCAGTAATTTACCAACGAAGAATTACTAGTAATTTACCAACCAAGAATTACCAGAAATTTACCAACCAAGAATTACGAGTAATTTACCAAAAAATACTGGTAATTTACCAAAAATCATTGGTAATTTACTAAAAACTACCGGTACAATTACCAAAAAGCACCAGTAATTTATTTCAAAAAAATTATCAAAAGTTACCTGTAATCAGCTAAAGTTATGTGTTTTTTACCAAAAATTACAAGTAATTCACCAAAAATAACTAATTATTTTATTTACTGAAAATTACTATTAATTTACCAAAAAAAATTATCAAAATTTACTGGCCAATTACCAAAAACTTTACGTTTTTTTAAAACAAAAATTACCAGTTATTCGCCAAAAATAACTATTGACTTGCAATTCGCGATTCCAATTCTAGAAATTTTGAAAAATTTTGATTTTTGATTGCAAAAAATTATTAAGGTAATATTAAAAAAATTAAAAGGATGAAATTTAAAAAAAAAATCAGTAAAAAAATCGACAAAAAATTTTCATCTCTTGACTCACGCGGGATTCGATCTCCCGACCTCCGGCGCACAAATCTTCAATCTACACACCCTAGCATCAGTTCGTTGGGAAGGAGCAATTTTCGAGATACGAGTATAAGGGTTTACAAATATTTCAGCTTATCCATAACGTTGAAACACACTTAAACGTTCATATCTCGTAAACGGCTGAATCGATTTCGACCAAATTAAAAATTTCTCTAGTTCAGTATCACAGCAATATTTTGCCATCATCAGTTTCGACTTGAAGTTCGGAGCTTTTGAGTTCAGCGTGACACAAATTTGTACATAAATTGATATATAAATAAATACATACATACATATGTATATAAACTTATCTCGTTTGGTGCCATACGTCTTATCGTGATCAGCACACTCCAAAACGTCAAGAAAACCCACCCCCACCCAAATCCCGAACCTTCATGACAAATACAATACCTTCACTTTTCGTGCGAAAAGTCGGTAAAAGTTGGTTCAAACAATTTTTTTTCTAAAAGGTCGCCATTTAAGGGCCCATATTTGCTCTCCAGGGACATCCATGAGCTAAAAAAAATTTCCAAGTGACTTTAAACCAAAATGTTAATTTCTGATATTTCCGGTTACATTGAAGTAGACTTTTAGATGTCTAGTCTGACTTTCAAGAAATCGGAATTAAATAAATAAATCGCACGTCAAACTTTCAAAGTTGACTTTCTGACATTTTGTCAGACTTCTGAAAAACTGGAGGAAATTCTTCCGAGTTCCTAAGGTATTTTCTTATCAAATATTTTTTGAATTGTGTCTCTCCTGATTCCAATTTTAGAAGTTTATTCACATACCTACCTACCTAGTTTATAAATTTTCAGGCATTCAGGGCTATGAAATTTGGTTTTTCTATTTAGAGAGTCAACCTCTAAATTGAGACTTTTCTTGTATTCAAGGATTAGTACCATTCGAGGTACGTTTCATTGAAATTGATTGATTGATTTCATTGTCGTATTGATGGGCTTCGAATTTTGCTCTCAATTTTCTATGTAATGGTTCTGCAATATAATTAAAGAGTGATAGAAAAATTATGCAACTTTTTCGCAAGTGTAGGTGGGATTTAAAAACATCAACATATTCAGTACGTTTGAAAGTTCATTTTTGATTTATACGTATATTGAGATTCTCGCTTTAAAAATGTTTTAATTTTTGCATTTCATACTTATTTCATCATTAAAAAAAAAAAAAAAAAATTAGAAGTCAGATAGGTATCGAGTTTTTTAACGTACGTATTTGATTAGCTTTTTTCAACATTACTGACTGTGATAGATACATAAAGGTGAGGGTGGATCGAGAAAAAAATGTACAGGATTTTGATCAAAAGTAAAAACCTTCTTTTTGAATTGAAAGTCACTCAGAAAATTTTTTAGCTTCGGAGGTGCCCCTGGAGAGAAAAGTCCTCAAAGAGGAGAAATTTTCGATAAAATCGTGGTTTTCCCCTTAGCCCTTTCATAACAGGTTTTTAGGAAAATGACCCATTTCCAAAAGATATTAGATAATAGATACGTACGTAGTACGCGTATTTTAGATTCTGCGTTGACCGAGACCATTCCCATCAAAATCCAAGACCACTTATAGGCTTCTTGTACCATGAGCAGTTGAAAATTTGCAAATCACCAATTTTTAGATGTATGAATTTGTGTTTTGAAAATATATTCTCATCTCTTCTCAAATATTCCACATCAATTGAGCCAAAACATCGACAGGTGTTTGCTTCTGAAACTAGGGAAATATCTTGAAATTGGCAATATTGTCTAAAAAATTGGCACTACGTTCCAAAATATTTTCCCAGTCTCACAAACGGAATCTCTCGATATTCTAGCTTAATTGATGCGAAATATTTGGTTAATAAGCGATTTGCAAATTTTCAAACGCTCGATAGAACCCTAAAAGTGGTCTTGGATTTTGATGGCAATGGCCTTGGTCGATGCAGAATCTCAAGTACTATACAAAGTATACATTTTGGAATTAGGTCACTTTTCCCAAAAAAGGTTATTATAAGAGCAAGTAAAGCGAAAAGAAACGCGATTTTTTCGAAAATGTCTCCTCTTTGAGGACCAGTATCTCCCCTATGGAGGCACTTCTGGAGCTAAGATTTTTTCTGAGTGACTTTCAACTTAAAATAAAGATCTCCTTCGAATTTTATCAAAATCTTTCAATTTTTTTTGAGCGATTCACCCTACAATGTATGTGCAGTAGTCACATTTTATGTGAAAATAAATTATTTGGTATCATAGAAATTTTAGGTATCAAAATATATCCGAACTAATATTAAAATTTCTAAAAATTTGTAAATAAATGGAGAACCGTAGGACTGATTTTTCTCTCAAAATTAATAAAGTTCTATTCCTAACCAAGCCTATTAAGTTGCGAAAATCTCAGCTCATCTTGTCAAGTATTGTTCGATTTTCGAAAATGAACTGATGAGGTGCAGATAACTACTTATCTATGTATTTACATTCAAATTGGTCGTGTTTTCGTTTTATCGTGTGTAATAAAAACTAGGTAGATATCTATGTATACTTTCTTGCAACGCAACGTTTAAAAATTTTATGAACTTTATAGCTCTTAAAATCTTCACTTCGGCAAATCCTCGCATTACATTAACACGAGTAAATCGTTTTATAATTTTTTTTCCTAGATCTATTACGTAGGTTATATGTATGCTAATTTCAGTCTGCTTGCAATAATGAAGAAGTTACATTATGTAATTAAATACCCAAGATTTCCCCTTCAAATCTCGAGTAAGCAAACTATTTACTCTCGTGTAATTTGGATCGTTGTCACCGAGCGAAAGGCGGCAAATGCAACCAAAGCACCTGGCATGCTTTTCCTTTTCTCGGATTTCAAATTACTTCGCACGCTTTGTAAGTAGGTACCTACGTAGAAGTACATCTCAAGTGTAAAGTGATTGCTGAATAGTTTTGTATTCGCGGGCTCAAACCTTTTGTAATTGTTCCCCGTCCCTTCGCTGTACAATGGCAATGAAATATGACAAATTATCGTAACGTCGTCGTTTCATTTTTATAATTTTTTTTTTAATCACAACTAGGTAAATGAAAATTTAATCTCGCAATAAATGGCCTACTTTCTTTTATAATGTCTATCGAGCAAAATTACGACATTTCATTCGCGTTGCGTCGCATCTTATTAAAAAAAAAAAAATTGAGTCGAATGAAAATTAATTCTTATTATCGTGTAAAATTTCCAACTTCGACTTTATCGAAAATTAGAATAGAAAAATGCTGTCGTAAATTTGTCACTGAACTACCCCATCCTATCTCAGACTGTTGAACTTGTCGTCAGATTATACCTTCTTGATTACCTACCGTTGTTTTTTTTTTACGCCGCGCGTCATGCACGAGTTTTTTTCTCGTACCGGGTAATCAAAAAGTGCTAATATCGACTAACTCGAGCTATTATTTCGCAGATTACTTATTCAAGACGCAAACGTTGTTTTTTGAACTCGTACTCGGCTAAAGAAAATTTTAAATGGAATAAACGTGTTGGTATTACAAACGCAGAGCTGTGTAATATTACAGCGCTGTTCTGGTAATCTTAGTCCCTTTAATTAGGCGAATGGAAGATAGAGAGTGTATAAAAGTGTTTTAATCAAAATAAAGATTCGCAGAAGCAGTCGATATCCTTTAATTAAATTGTGTAACGGGGCAGTATTCACGCGTGAAATTTCAGTCGACGTTAATGCCGGTAATATACGAGCACGGGTGTACGTTACTATTTTGCAAACGTTGCAGCTCCGAAAAATATGATGATATGAGAAACCGGTCTATGTAATATAGATGATACACATAAAGAAGCTTACTCGTATTTGTAATTACCCATGTTGTTAAATTTATCTCTTTTTGAAAACTTGATAATTAATGTAATTGTTTATCGGTGAATAGGAGAGAATTTGTTGTTGTCAAGAGGAGAATGATTAATTAGAAATTGTTATTCGTTGTTTAGTATAATGGATGGAAGTTTTTATGTCTAGAAAATTATTAACCCCTAATTATGTGTTTATCCTCGAACGAAATTTCTTACCGAGTTTTGGTCAGTGTTCATTTGTGTACGTACATAGATACGTGTGTGTGTGTGATTTTGCAATACAGGTAGGCCCTATACTATAGAAAGTTGATGGTGACGTGTGGTTTTTACGATAATTGGCTCGTACACATACCGTTAAGTTGGTATATTTGAATTAGATGTGAAAAGCGTGGTCATTTATTCGCTTCGATCTGATAATAATTTTTGTTTGCGAAAATGGAAAATTACCAATGTTCATGCCATCGTTTGAACATCAACCATATACAAACTAATGGTTTGTCGAAACTGTTTTTCTTTTATAAGAAAATATTTAATTCAGTTATTGCTACCAGGAATATCTAACTTATTTTTCAAATTTCATTTTTCGGAAATGTACAACTTACAAAGAAGGTAGGTACCTATATTAATTTCGAAATTGTAGGACAGATTTTTCAAAATTTTTAGAAATATTGGTGATTTCAAAATCGTTTTCCAAAGTTAAAAGAGCTTCATTTCGAATCGTAAATTCTTTCAAATTTCATTTTGAGCTGATGGGTAAATTTAGAAAAACTGAATTTTTAATTCAGAAATTAATCCTTGCAAAAAGGAGCCTAAATACTGAACTATTTCTGTTTTGAAAATTTAATTATTAATTTCATCCTTTCTTTGGTATTTTTGGGCTTAAATATGATGGTTCTGCTTTTAAAAATCTCCATAGTCACATTTTGACTATTTTGTAAAAATAGCTTCAGAGACGTATTTAGGAAGTTCAAAAATGTATCTACATTTTAACGTCTCACAACACTACATTTTTGGAAAGTTCAAGATTCCCCCCCCCCCTTAGAGCTAGGTTTTGAGTTTCAACTCGAATGATAAATTCAATGGTTCAAAAAACCTTCCATGTAGGTACCTACGTATCAATTTTCAGTAGACTATTTTGGTCTGCTAAATTTTTTCATCTTGAAATTGTGCACTTTTTCCCCATAAATCAGAAATCCAAAATTTTTCATCAATCTTACAAGGGAACCTCTTGAGGTGTCCGCCTCCGATTTGAACGGGACCACGATTTTTGGAAAGAGCATGTTCTAAAACCCCCAAATCCAAATTTTCAGCTGCCCAAGTTCATTTTTCGATTTTTGGCGAATTTTTGAAAAACCAAAATTGACTATTTTGGTGATTTATGCTTTTTTAAAAAAAAAGTTCGTACTTGATCAGTAAAAATGTTCAAAATAAGTCCTAAAACTGATATTAACCCCCCAAATCCAAACTTCGTCATTTCCAGAATTTTGAATTTGCTCCAGAAGGCGTGAATATGAAGCTGGGCACCTAAAAATCGAGGTGTGTGTTATACTCGATCTGCTTAACAAGTTTATCCACTTTTGAGTCGGTTTTGGGAGGGACACCTCAAGAGTGGTTTCTGACCAGTTTTGAAAATAGATAGTCAAAAAACCACTTTTGAGGTGTCCCTCCCCAAATTGACTCAAATGTGGATAAACTCGTTGAACAGATTGAGTATAACTCACAACTTGATATTTAGCTGCCCAATTTCGTATTCACGTCTTCTGGAGCTAATTAAAAATTCTGGAGAAATTTAAAAATCGCGCTGGAGGCTCCAAAATGGATGGAAATGGCAGAACTCGGATTCGGGGGGGGGGGTGTTGAGGACAAAATACAGCGATTCGCGGAAATTTCAAAAATTGTCTCACAAACGGTAAAATTCTGATTTTTTTTGAATATCTTTTTATGAAAAAAGCTGGTCAAAAAACCACTCTTGAGGTGTCCCTCCCAAAATCGACTCAAATGTGGATAAACTCGTTAAACAGGTCGAGTATAACATGCAACTCGATTTTCAGCTGCCCAACTTCATATTCACGTCTTCTGTAGCGAATTAAAAATTCTGAAGAAATTGAAAAATAGCGCTGGAGGCTCCAAAATGGCTGGAAATGGCGTAATTCGGATTTGGGGGGGGGGTTAATATCAGTTTTAGGACTTATTTTGAACATTTTTACTCTTGTTAGACCCTTCTAAATGCTTGAGACAAGTATGAAGTACAATATATGGAAAAAAGTAGTATGAAAACGGAATCGGAATCGCAAATTAAATCCGATTTTCCCATCTCTAATTTACCTTGAAAAAACTTTTTTTATTCACCTTTATTTATAGGTCATTTCAGAAACCATTCAACCGAAGGTTTCATTAATGTGAATTTCAATTAATGTTGCTTAAATGTAAAATAGTCCGAATTCGTATTTTTCTAGATTTAACCCCGTTCCCAACTCTTACCTATGAAAGAAATTGGAATTGCCATATTCAAGATCTTTGACTTCAAAACGTACATAGATCTAGAAAATGTTGTTTTAAAAAATTGTAAAATTTAAATTGTTTTCAAGGTCTAACCTCCGGCCTTACTCGTAGATATTCTCATCAATTTTTTATTTTCGACCCTCCCCCCCTCCCTCGCCCCTCAATTCTCTGAACATGAGATGAAAGTTGCCCCTTAATGATGAAGGCATGCAAAAAGTTGTTTTGATTAGGCAACTAAGCATGTAGATATTACACAATTTCTTCATTATGTATGACCATTGAAAAAGTCAGAAGGTAACTTACATCCTTCATTTTCAAGTTGGAAAATCCCCCCTGCCCCCCAGAAAAAAGAGAGTTTTTTGAGAAGAAACAATAAACTGTAATAAGCAGGTATATTAATTTTACATTTCAAAATTGCGTTTAGAATTAATGAATTAGAGTTTTGAATTGAGGGGTAGGTATAGGTGAAAAAAGCTCTACCTAGAACTTGATACCTATATGTATCTAGTATTCAATTTTGAAAAACAAGGTACCTACGTTGGTTGTGGCAAACAAATTTTTGTGAATGTTTAATTATGTACTTACATTCATATAGATACATACATTATGATTCCTACCTATATTTTTTAAAAATGTGAATGAAATTGCATTTATGATTGGTAAAGATTCTTAGTAGTTCATTTTCATTTTTTTATCCTTTCAGTGTAAAAAATTCTTCCTCGGTTCGTTTCATTTTCTTATATCCGAACCAATTTTCAGGAGTTGTGAATAAAACTACTACGAAGAGTAGTATCTATACTTTCATTCAAGTAATAATTACCTACCGTCGCATTTAATAGGATACGAGGAAATTTGAGGGAATTTTCAAGATAGGAATTTACATAATTTCGTATTTTGGTAGGTAATTAGGGCACAAATCGTGGTCATTATCATTACACGCAATTATTACTGCATTAGATACTGTTATATGTACTATTTAGCATTTTTTGTAAATAATCAAAAATAAGAATTTAAGAGAAAAAAAACTATAGGTATAAGTACCTATACACAAGTTATCTGAAATAAGCACCTACCCGTCCTCGTTTCGAGTTCGGATTAATTCAAATTACTACACTACACGTGTCGTTTGTACAATTTTAACCAAGCAAGTAGTTCGTAAGCACTGTAAGTAAGGAGGTACCTAGGTAGGAAAGTAAGTAGGAAAAAAGTTTGTTAACAAATAATGCTGTGAGAGGTCTATTTTATTAAATTTTGAATCACGTATTGATTCTTTAAATTGGTCAACTTGAAAAACAAAAACCAGTTCCTCTTCTTCGTGATTTCTTCTTTAGGTAACAGGAAAATAATTTTGTTGACAAAACAAAAAAAATTCTGTAGTATTTCAGTAGGTACATAGGTAGTTGGGTACCTACAATAAATACTTTCGTAATGAACCTAACCTACTTGATATTCACCCACCCACTTCATTCGGTACCTTACCTACACCTTCAGCGATTCCATTCCACCACTTGAAAAAATATGTATCTCATACCAAACAAACATGCCTACGTCTCCCTGTAAGATAGCTCAATTTTCAAGGAACATACGCGTTTGAAATTTACCTAATGACTCTGAACATCATGATTATAAACATGGATGGAAATCTTGGTACAGATTTAAGTATGTACCTACAATACATAATATAACTTTAGGCTAGATTTTCATTATTTATTATTC
This sequence comes from Planococcus citri, assembly GCF_950023065.1. Taxonomy (NCBI): domain Eukaryota; kingdom Metazoa; phylum Arthropoda; class Insecta; order Hemiptera; family Pseudococcidae; genus Planococcus; species Planococcus citri. The sequence continues at coordinate 51,365,804 of NC_088679.1, forward strand.
GTTGGTGTGTAACGTTCTTGTGACAAAATTTTGGCAATCTGATAACTAGGTTAATAATCCTTTAGAGTGTTTCTCTTGAATAATTTAGTGTTACTTCACATCAGTATCACTTCGTGAAAATCAGTCTAATTTAGATTTCCTTGTTCTGTCAAGGTACATAGATATTTAGATTAAGTATTGATACAGAATTAATTTTTTGATTAATTGTTATTTCACTGCTTTCTTATATCAAACTTGGTGCGAAGTCTCGAATTAAATTTAAATGTGTAGGTAGGCACTTGTGGTTTCATTTAACAGATTTTTTACATAAATTGGTAGGTACTACCTACCTCGTTCCAAGCAATTAATCAGATGGAGTAAAACACGTTACCTGCTTATCTATTTCGAAAAATATCTATGTACTTATATTTTTTGCTTTTGACTTCTTAGGTACCTATATGAACAAAATCTGAAATAAATGTATTTATATTCTACGACTGAAGAACTTCCTTTGTACAACCGAAAAAAAAAATGCATCATTAATAATAATTTTATTTTTGATTAATACGCGGTAGGTACTCGTACGTATTACGACAAAATAATGTTAAAGTTTTAATTAATTTCTAAGGCTTTCAAAAATGGCAGGAATTGAAAAAGGGTTTGTGTTGAAATAATTACTTGCCAGAAAGGGAAGAAAAATGTTTCTCGAGGAATGGAAACATATAATATTAAATTATGAAAATTTTTATGCGATTCTACAGCTTTGCAATCTTATAAAACACGAGTAAGTATGTAACACAGCTCAGTGAGTTATTAATGTGAAACTCGGACCGAATATATTATTCTTTGCTCGATTAGAAGCAAACGACTATCAATCAAGTTACCGTCGAAATTTTAAACTGAAATGATAATTTATTTCAATGATTTCGAATAGAGGTACGTTTAGTGGACTCCGCCCCTTGGGCCCTTGTTGGAAAGGATTACTCACATTATACCTACTATACCGGTTAGACTTGGAAAAATGGTGTGAGAAAAGAAATGAAATTTTGTGTTTTAAAGCATTAATTTCTTCCTTTATGGATCTTATGAAAAAAAAAAAAAAAAAAAAAAAAAAAAATAGAGAAAAACAATCGAAAAAATGTTCAGCTAATAACATTTTACAGCTAATTTTTGGTTTTGAAAATCAACTGAATCGTTTGAAAAAAATTGAGGGAAATCCTCAATTTTCAAAAAAAGTAAATGCACCCGACAACGCCCACCTTAATTAAATGCTGCCAATTCAAGCTCATTTGAACGGTCAATGAAGATGCTATTGTTCGAATATTCGCAGAAACACGACGATGCATTATGCAGCAGAATTTTTTCCCCTTATTTTGGCTGATGCGAGTGCCCAAGAAAATAATGGTAATATGAATGTGGTAAGAGTATGAGTAGGTATATTATATCTAGGCGAATATCATATTACGTTTAGGATCATTAACTTTGGATGTTATCCATGGTACCTAAGTACTTATTTCTTGTGTAGAAAATATACTTCCTGCTTGCAAAGAGAAGCACACATTAAAGTATTTTGTAAACGATCTCGAGATATGTACCTAACTATGAGATACCTACTTTTTCCAGCAGATAAAATCCCACCTACTACGTACATAATATTTCGATTCAAACGTTGAAATTTACGGTATGCAACACACCTACAAGAAAAATTGATCATATGACGCAAAGTAAACGAGTACCTATTTATTTCAATAAAACGCATCATAACTAGGTAAAAATATCTATAAAAACGATTGTTTAATAGTGTGAAAAAATTATTTCCCTCTATCTGACAATGCCTTACATGTAGTACATGCTTATATAAGTAGATAAGTATTCATATTAGAAATTCACAAAACGAAACGAATTAATCCCCGACGAAAAAGTTTTTTCGTTAAAGAAACTTTCGTGTATCATCCATTCATCATCTTCCCTGCAATACTTCATCGTCCGTCGTAACGAAATAATTTCAAAAAACCGAAAACTCCAAGGTATTCTGGTCTGGATGACGAAATTTCAACCCTACTTATACCCACACAGTAAAAAATACACTCGTAGAAGAACTAACCAGAAAAAAAGTAGCAAAAACAGCGTAAGTAAACACGAGGTAAAAAAATAATTTCCGACATATTCGCGAAGTGAGGCGATTTGCATTGTACAGTATCCAGCGAAGGAATTTCTTTGTTTCAGAGGAAGGAAAGTTACAGGACAACGACAATCTCGAACCAAAGATTTCAAACTTTCTGTGCTTTGTTTTTTTGTTTATCTAGAATGCGAAACGTTTTCACGGATTTTAAGCCAATTCTACGTCATTTTTCTTCTTTACTTTTCATGAGAGCTGAAATGTATACGACGTAAATTGACTGCGTCATTTCGTACTTAGGAAAGAAAAAAGGAAAAGATTTTATGCGTAAAGCACCACACATTAGTATAAGTATACACGACCTTTTCTCTTACACGCAGACAGAGTATCCTATATAATGTCTTAACTGAAATTGTATGAAATTTTATGCAGGTTGTTGAAATTGTAGCTATACGTACGTCTACGTATATACGTTCATGAACATAAAAGTCGAATCCGGAGTAGAGGATAGCTCATTTTTTGCCCGTCAAACTTGGAACAATGAATATTTTAAACGTTATCGTGAATTTGACGATTAAAAATACCGATAAATTTTCTCAACTTTATTCTTGTACAACGGTTTCGGCAAAACTACTAAGGCTATAAAAATATTTATAAGGATTATTTATGAGTTTTTAACGTCGCAATTTGTCGAGAATAATAAACTCAAACGAGCTTTTTAACTGAGTACTTGAAAAAGAAAACAGAAACCAATGATACAAATGAAAAATCGATTCGCATCTAAGTATTTATTGTTTTCTCTCTGTTCGAAATATAATCGTAAATTATACCTACCGGAAAATGCTACCTATAGTATATTCTCATAGAAACTGATTTCAATGCTAAAAGTAGGCGAATGAGTATTAGTTAGTAGGTACGAGAAACACCTCTTCATTTCATTTGGAAAACACGTACAATAAGATAGAGCAAACGCAACTCTTGACAAAATTAATACAAATGAAACACCGCTAATTTTCTATTACCTGCTCGTAAAATATAGTCAGCTTCTCGTTCCCTTTTCTTAAAATGAAAAAAAAAAGTTACGCAAAAAACGATAAGAGGTTTCATAAAATTATAAAAAATACTGAATATCACGTCATTTTCGTCGTGATCCATTCGAAAAAGTGGAAATTTCTGCTAGAAATAAAAATGGAAAAAATATGTCTTTGCGAATGTGACGTGCAATTTTAATGTCCATTAAATAAAGAACAGAGAAATTCCCTTCTTTTAAATTGTTTACGGAATTTCCGTTTGATATTCACGCAATAATTTCACAATAACCAGCGAAGGAAAAATGTGACGGTGAATTGGCTGCGCTCACAATATGCCATAATCTACCTAGTTTAATAAAATTAAAAAATTCAGCTCGCCCGAATGTAATTCTAGAATTTTTTTGTAGAAAGTATCAATGTAAAACGTTTTGAAATGAAATGTATCGTGATTATAATTAAGTAACATCCGGAGTTGTTCTGGGAATACTTTCTTTCTCAAAACCATATCTAAGTTACAATTGGGGGGGGGGGGGGTGCAAATACTCATTTAGTAAGTTGTAAATTTAATACTTTTATTTTTTCTCTTAGAATATGACTCATCTACAGAGGATACTTAGGTACATATGTAGGTATAGATGTACCTAGTCTAGAGCTGAAAACAGTACTTTCTAACAGCGGGTAGGTAACTACTGTACCCATACTGTAAATTCTCGCTACTCGTTAGTAGCTGGTATTGAGTTGAAAAAATGTCACACCAGTTCACATTGTAACTGGTAGCATGTTGTATGGGTAGTGGGTTTACCAGCATTACATCATCATTGTCAACAATCACTGCCAGACGTCAATCACACAAAGGAACGACAGCAGTGTTGGAAAAAAAACGGTTTTTTAAAAAAAAGACAAAACAAACGGTTTTTTTTGTTTAAAACAGGGTTTTAAACTGTCGGATTCTCATGTGTTTTAAACGTGTTTTAAACATGTTTAAAATGTGTTTTAAACACGTTTTTAACACAAATTCATTTGTTTTGGATTCAGTTTTTCAAATATACGTCATCCAGTCATCAACTTTCAAGATGCGACGTCATAAAATAGCCATTAGGCTCAAGAAATATTAAAAAATTGAAATCAAAACACAAAATTTGCCTTCAAAAAAAAGTATAGGAAGAAGAATGAAAATCTAAAAATTCAATTCCTTCAATTTTACTACTTTTTTAACGAGAAATTGAAAAAAACGTGTTTTTTTAAGGAAATTGTAGTTGAAAAAAAACTTGTTTAAAACAAAAAAAACGATTTTAAACAGAATTTTGAACGACAGGTATTGAAGCGTAACTCCTCCCACTTACACATTATCAAATTTTGGGGTGCGTGCGCAGACTAAGTGCGAAAACTATCTGGTTGTGCTCGCTATAGGGTAAATGTGCCTAAGTTTGCGCGCTTCCTAAGATTGCGCAGCAACGATTTCTCAGAACCAGTGAGACTTACAACATTGATACCGCGTTTACTTGAAAGAAGAATCAAAATGACCAAACTTGACGCTTTTTGGTGATGGTAGCATCAAGTGTTGCCAACTGACAAGCGAAAAACTTTTTTTTTCAAATTTTTTATAACTTTTCCAATAAAAGTCGCGCGCCACAATTTTTATGGAAATGGCAGTTGAGATCTAAATAAGCTATTTTTAGATTCGTCATTGTCTGGGGATTATAACAAGGACATATTTCAAGTATTTTCTGCTTTAATTAGGTTTCAATTTTTCAATTTTTTTAAAAAACACCCCTGTTCCTAAGATTGCGATTTTTATTTTTTGCTACTTTTCTAGACTAATAATGATACTTTTTGAAATGTTCATTAAAAGTTCAATTTATTTGAATGAAATCATGACACCTTCTATATGTGTATCGAGTTTACTCCTTGTCAAAAGCTAGGAAGAAATGGGTGTAATGCTGGAAATACCAGATATGAGCGCATTTCCAGTGTGATTCACTCAGAAGTTTCAAATGCACGTTCTTGTGAGACATTTTGTTTGCTTTCATCATTAATATTAAACAATGTTGGCGAATTTCTATGTTTTTCACTGATGCACAATCTTGGGAAGGTGAATGCGCAATCTTAGGAAGGCATATGCCTAAGTTTGCACATTTGACTTTTTTTAGTTTTTGGCCAGAATATCAAAAACTACATCGATTAAAAATTTTATTTCTGGGGCAAATCATAGCCAAATGTTTGAAGAACCTTTTGTACAAATTTCAATATTCTAGCTATCTAGCTACTTTTCACAAAAAGTAGTAACTGTTTGAAAATTAGATGCGCGAACTTAGGCACATTTACCCTACGCTACTATCTGTACCCGAATCAACTCAATACATCCACTAGCGGGTTTAGCCGGTATTTTAACCAGATACCGATAAGTGGGTAGCTTAACCATTTTCAGCTCTGGTACCTACATTAAACACAGTAAGAAGATTTGAACAAAATTTCTCAAAGACCTTCATTTTGAGTTGAAAGTCTGGCAGAAAAAATTTAGCTGTGAGGGTACCTCTGAAGGGAAGAAATGGGCTCTCGAAAAAGTGTATGATGAGAAGGTATGCCTTAACTGCTGTTGGCGGTTCATGATGTAATTCCTCTATGGGAAGTATTAGTGTACTCCTTCCATAAGAGTGGGAAAAACAGGTATACCGTGTTCAATTCTTACAATCTGCGGTTCTGAGCACAGATCTTGAACCAACACGAATCACTCTTATGTTAGTTTGGCATCTCGCGAGTAAGCCAATGCTGATTGTTAATGGTGAAAATATACAGGCAGGCGAGGGCCACCCCCTCGTCTCCTAGAAGTGATGTAGTCCATTTTATTGGTTAATAAGTGTTTGTTTTAACATAAATTAACGTAATGTCAATTTAATTTATGGCTTCTCGGATCATCTATCCATTATCTGGACATGGAAAAGATGTACCCAATATTTACGTGTTGCCTTTCTACCAATACATAGCTGCCGGCGAACCTAGTATTAGGGGATGCCAGGAAGAGGCAGTCAATGTGTATAGTGTTAGGGGGAGGTTGAAATACCTTTCCTATTCCTACGGGTTGCATTTACCCATCCTAAATTAATCATGATATTGCAATGGTGAATGTTTATCAGTCATTAATTCAATATCTGGTTGAAAGATGTGATTTTAACGCATCTCTGATTAATCTGCCATAAGTACCTACCTTTTTGTGCAATTGCCAGGTTTTCCTGTGGATGTTTTAATTGATCTAGTAAGATTGGCCTTTGACCACAGAAGCAAAAGGAATTATTCGCCTCGCTCACACACAGAATACTTCATTATAATTACGTATTAATAGGTAGTTATTTGGTATAATTAGCTGAACTGTTTATAGTTATTACATCATTAAAGGAGTATAAACTGTTCTGTTGAGGTGTTTTATTACATTTCAAGACATTTCTGGTGTAGTTGAGACTTAGTGTGATCTATAGCCTACCTATCCGAGCTAGTCAGGTAGAAAATAAATATTCCCTCCCTAGGGAATAATTCTCGGAAAAACCCCCACACAATAATTACGATAATTCTTACCATCTCTGATCATTCCAAGACTCCTCTTTAATACAAGTGACATTTTGGGGAAAAATGACGATTTCCTACTTCAAGAGAGAATGGTAAAACTATACTATCCAAAGAGCAGCATTTGGGATTTATGTGTCACATTGACCAAACCATGGATGTGAAATTCCAAGACGTTTTTTAGGATCGCGATTGAGAGCCTCATTCAAAAAACCATTACTGTCAAAAATATCAAATTGTATTTGAGACCAAAGTGACATACCATTGGTACATCAATCAATTTTGGTGGTGAAATATTTGATTTTTGGACTGCAGATTTCTCATCAATTTTGGTCAGCATTCAGAAAATGCAAAACAATATATTTTTTCTGTTGTAAAAATATTGACCATGTGGCGGATTTTTAAACAAATCCAGTTAAAATGCGTACCAACTTTTAAAATTTGAAAAAAAATAACGAAAACGTTATGCATATCACATTTTGAGACCCACTTTCGAAATGAGAGCAAAAAATATGCATTTTTGAGTCTCAAAGTTTTTCAAAAAGAAAGAAAAAAGGTTTTTGAAAGTTGTTGGTAATCCTTAATAGTACACTTATATAAAGTATTTAAAGTTTATGTTGATTTGACATGATTTTTCATATTGTGTAAAATATTCTTGTCTACATAGGTATCTACTCGTATATTGTATAATACATACAATAACTGGGTAATATTAGATGATACGGTATTCATGTGGCACATAAAAAATTCATAGCATGAGAGGTTAAAAATATGGTTAAAAATTCATTCAGTTTGCATTGAAATAAACGTCGAATTGAATTAAGTAAATGTATCGAAATTAAAAAATATACGTACATATTTCCATGCTACTGGAATGTCGCTGGCGGAAGGTAATGCGATGCTATGTGTGCATACTCTATAGGCATAGAATGAACCTTTGTAAACAAATGTCACAGTTTTTTTCTAAATTCCTAAATGTAGATAAAGGTTTTCCCAGGCGTGATCACATTAGTGGTAAATAAATGAATAACGAAGCATTGAAAAATTTCCACAGTGTTATATTCTTTACCTACCTACTCGTATTTCACGCGTGTTGCGTTGTAAGCAAGTTTGTTATATCATGTTGGTAGGTATAATACAAAGGCTGCGGTTTTTTCCTTAGCATTTTAGTGTACTTTTTTTGTTTTTTGTCGCTGAACGTGAATTATTAATGAAGGTATATAGTCTCTAAAAAGATCTGAAAATTTACTCGAGTTATAGTCCACGTGTGTGCAACCTACTGCGCGAGAAGAATTTATTTTGGGGACATATTAAAGTAACTACGTTATTAAGGTAGGTAACACTGCGGGAAATTTTATCAGTCTTTTGGTATGTTTTGAGTCCTTTATGTCGACAATTTATTTATTTTTTTGCCAAAATTGTTGCTACAGTAGGTACTTTGATGATAGCGTGTGTGGTGTTTTTTTTCCAAATTTATGTTACAATGAGTTTTTAATTAAGTGAATAGGTTCAGGCATGGTTCAGGTAGTATGTTGAAAATTATTTGAAAAAGGTTGCCAAAGGATTTTTTCATCATAGGTATACTTACACTTTTATTTCGAATTTTCAAAAATGTAGCCTATAAACATTGAAAGATGAACTGGAAGTTGGAACACATAGAAATCCGATAGGTAGAGGTACTCACTACGATTTTTTCCATTTGCATTTTCTATTCTATAGAAGTTGATGAACGCTGCTGTATGGAGTAGTTCTCTATAGTAAATGCTGTAAAAAGCTCGCAAAAAAAAATTCCTAGCGTTATCCACGAGTGAATATACATAAGTATAATATTTAGCCAACTTGGTGAAATTCGCACATGACATATTCGGCTGTTTTATTAGCCAAGTGTTGAAAAGATATCCAGCGCACGTAGCTCCCATTTGCACATTGTGTTATAGGAAAATAAAACAAATCTTAATTTAGTTGGCGGAATGTCACCTTATTCGAAGAGTTTACATTACGAACATCTAGGGATTCGAATGAGAAAATAGATTTACAAGATAAATTGATAGTTACTTCTGTAATATAGAGTACGCGGCGGTTCGTTGATATAGACTGAGTGAGTATCACCGGGCACCGGCATTGCGAAAGTACAATAATTATAGTAAATCTTGAAATAATTTTTCATTCTCTTTGGTCTGCTCGAATTAATTCGAATTACTTTGTCAGCTCGTTTTTCACGGACATTAGCCCTTGGAGCAGCTATTCGTTTGACACTAAAATTAAATCCTCTTATCAGATTTACGCAATGTTGGAGCGTGTATAACTAAAATTGATACACAATCTGGTATCGATTCTGCCATCTTGTCACACAACTGTCGAACTGGAATCGTTAAAAATGAATAATTCGGTCGTTACGTTTATCAAATGAATTTTAATATTTGCCCAAGATTTGACGTCTTGTTTATGTAAATTACTTTCATATAAATTATTTCAAACGCATTTTTAATCGCTTCGAACATCGTGGAAAAAATCAAATTAATTTTTCTAGTTGACGTTATTGTTATATATTGTCGCGTTGATTGTTTATGAATTTTCCATTTGAAAAAAAAACTGTCATTTTGGAATTTTAGTGAAATCGATGTGCTCATCATATTTAACGTACCTACGTAGATATACCGATAAATCTATGAATTCTTGACTGCAATAGGTACTGTAATTTCTGTACCTGTATTAGGATTTGGATTACGTGTTTGTTGTGTAGGTATCTATAACGATCTTCTCATTGGTAAATTTAATATGGCCTATGCTCTACTTCTACTTGTGTTTCATTGTTTCGTAGGCTAAATATCAATATTTTCTCATGTGCGATGTAAAATATGCGGTAGCGTGTTATTAAATGGTCGTTAAATGATGTAGGTAGGTATAAGTAAGTGCACCTATATACGTTAACTAGGTTTGCAAAGCTTAAACTTGGAAACGATTAGGGGACGTTTCGCGAAAAGTTTTTATATCACGTTTCTCAGTTGAAACTTGAGAGTCAATATCTGTTACTCTTTGTTATACTTATTTCACTTCATCGAGCGACTTTTTTCTGGCTAAATTGAATTTTATATCTGTACTTTTCCACTTCGGTTTAGAAAGTTGGTCAAAACCTGAGAAAAATTTATTGTGGATATTTTGATTACTTGCCCGAAAATATAGTGAAGACTTCGTACTCGGTTTCAAACTACATTTTATGGGGTAAGTATAGGTACCTATAAGTTTTTTAAGAACAGTTTTATCTCCGTTTCATTGTAATTAATTTTTCTTTACTTTTGTTTATCAGGCTAGAGATTCTCTTTAGATTTTTTTAAAAATTGAAGTGTCTTTTTGGTTTGTGGTTTCTTTTGTTTTTGAGTTTGCGTAATAAATTGTAATTATGCGAAAATTAGTGCATGAACCTGATTTCAAAATGAAACAGCAGGACTGACAGCAGAACATTTCCCAAGCAATTTATGACTTCTTTTTTTCAGGACGGAAGGAGGGGGAAGGGGGTCATCAACAAAAATCTCCAAATCCATACTTTAAAAACGTGATAATTCAAAATCAGAACCAATTTGGAATTTTCATCAATTACGGTTTTAAATTTGAGATTTGCTCGGTAATTTTAAATTACTGTTTCTCTGCTTGTTATGAAAATAGGTAAATAGACTCGAAGAATTAAAAATAATCTTATCCATGAAAAACAAGTTTGGAACCGCAATTTGATCCAAATTATTTGTGGTTTCTAAAAAAAAATGTTTACCCAAATGGATCAAAATATAATATGAGATCCAAGAAGATGAAAATGGATCTGTTTTGGATCACGTCATATTGGATCAGAATACACATAATATCTATCCAATTAAAATGATAAAATAGGACCGAATTATATGTACCTATAGTTGTAGATCCATTTGAATATTTTATATTGAATAGGTAGGTACTATTCATGCAGATCCATTTGGATCCCAACTAAACGTTTTTTAATAACCTTGGTTAAAGATTCAGTTTGATACTTGTATGAAAGAAGTACGTAGGCTGGTATTGATTAAGTTTCACTTCAGAAAGCTATTTTCTCTTCATCAAGTCCCAATTTTTCGTCGAAATTTTGAAAAAAAAAACAACACACACAATGCTACAATTGTGAAGGGAGGCTGGAAGTTTTCAATTTTGAGGTTAAATTTTCACCATGTTTTTGCTTAATTTTTTCACAGAAGATGTGAGTTTGTTATTTTCTTCGTTAGGTAGGTAATTTATGTGTATTTTGTTTGTAATTTACGAAAACGTCCAACAGGATCTCGAAACACTAGAAACAAAGATTAATAAAGTTTTTGAAGGCGGTATATTTATTTAATCCAAGTTTACTGTCAAACTTACTCAACCGTGGGGTTCTTTCTTAGGCAAATTTTATTGATAGGTAGCATTGTTGTGTGGCACAAACTGAGAATCATCGTAGTAAATAATATTCCCTATCATTTTATGAAGTTCTCGAAGCATATACAAGATACTAAAGGTGAAAGAAAAATATCGATGCTTTAATATAAAATGCAGTTCCACGCTGAACTTTTTTCTGAACCGAGAACATTCTTCGAATTTATTTATACATAATTTTGGAAATGTTTTTCATATTTTTCCGTCTGGTTAGCGAGGAGAAGAAGAAATATATTAATTTATATTCTCATCATGTACTCACCACCTAGGTACTTTACTTACCCATCTGCTTGTTCTGCTGAACGATCTAGAAGCATTATCATAAATTTTTCGAATATTATGTATAATTAATATCATCTGCAATATCTTAGATAAGTTTACTGTATGGTAGGTTAACGGTTTATTGTTGTAATGCAATGGTGCAATGGTGCATAATGCATACCTATTGTATGAAACTTGAAATCGTTTTAGGAGATGGAAATTTTTCATACTTGTACTGTACAAATGGTAGGTAGGTACTTCTTCTTATTATTTGATGCGTGCTAAATGTTCAATCAACACGTTGCTGAAAGATATTCGTAAAAAGCTTCTTGGCTAAGTAATAATTTCCACTTCGAGAAATAAAAAACAACAAAAATGATTCTAAAAATAATTCCATTTAAATTATTTGTTTATTTATGCCAAATATTTACTCCGATTAAAACGAAATAAAACAATATGTATTTTTATCGAATACAGATTTTAGACAACGTGCCCAACAGATGATTTTCAATCGCTTTCAAATGGATTGATTTTTCAGTTTAATATGAAGAGCAGTGAAATGCCAAATTGAAGTAATTGAATTTTGATAGTTAGGAGCTATTTTATTGGTAAGAAGAAGAAGGAACTCTTTATACGAGTACCTAAACTAATGTGGATTATGAAAATTGGGCTATAGTTACGGTACCCATTAAAAGTAAAAATAAAAATTGAAAAACAAAAAGCCTAAAAATATACAAAATAAGTATGTTTAAAGAATATGTGAAATCAACTTTGCCATATGGGCATTAAAATATCAACTCGATAAACGCAAATTTTTTCACTCGTAGTTCTGAAAGATTTGTATCGGAATCTTTCAACAACTAGATATAAATCTAATTTGTAAAATATCGATGACGGTAGCTTTTAAAAGTAACTTTTCTACATTAAATTGCTGCAGGATTTTCTTTCTCAAGTTTTCTCGTGAAATATGTGCGATAATTTATACACTCGAAGGTATAGAATTTTCGCTGATGTACTCACTTTAGGCTGTATGGTAACTGTGAGATGACGAAAACTCTTTTAATACGTGTAAATTTTAAAAATATGTTTTTAATCTCTTTTTAGACCTATTGATTAATCACCGATAGGCTTTTGAAAAAAAAAAAACTAAACGATAAGGAAGTGTATCAAAATGACAGTCACATAACCTAAATTACTTTTATCGAAGGGGTTGGCCAATTTATCGTGACGGGTCGTTAAGTTTATTCGGCGTAATGTTTTCACCAACTATAACATACAGGTAGTACCTATTTTATTCTACTATGCTACTTACAGCATGCTCAGAAGTATTTCCAATGCAAAACTTGGGGGAGGGGTGGAAGGTATAGTGATGTGATTAAAGTAATTCGTCGTTATTTTTGAACCGGCTGTGGTATAAGGGATCAATAATCAATTGACGGGAAAGAAAATCATCGTATAAGTACATATAG